>NW_018023648.1:7748-11131 GCF_002006095.1 Pseudomyrmex gracilis | reverse complement strand
CGCGATTAAACGCTGCCGTGAGCGCAACAATAGGTTTAATTGTTCTTAATTTTTCTAAAAAGAGTAGGAAAATATTTTTAGCCTCTCTGGGCCAGTTGTTTTAATAATTGTCTCATCATCAATCCAATTATATATTCTTTCTGGACATGTACTTATATATATATATATATATAATGACCGTTTATACTTATATATATAATGACCGTTTTCTATACAAGATCCGTGATGGAATATTGCATTCATGACTTTATATAACTGTTCATATACTGATATTTTAGTTGTTGGAATTGCACGTAAATTAAAAGCAGGTTTTAATAATTTACCGTTTTGTACCGTCTTGTACTAATACTATATGAATAATAAGTATCTCTCTTGTTAATGTTAATTCTCTTTTAAGTAACATGTCACTTCCAGTACAATTTGTACATAATTCCTTACACACATTATTCTTTACACCAATGCGAAAAGGTATTATTTAACAAATCGTTAAGATTATAACTTTTCTTTTTAAAAAGAATTGAAATGAAAATATTATTTGATACACTGGTGTTTGTAGTGTCACAACTTTTGCATCTTACNGTGAAAGTTACTTGATGCTGGATTAGACTTTTTAATCATATTTTGCATTTAAAATATTGCAAAAAAACTCTTTGGCCAGGAGTCGAACCTGGAATTTCCGGACCGAATAGGAAAGGCGACGGCACGGAAAGCCGGAAACTCCAGGTTCGACTCNTAACCGAAAAGTTTTTTTGCGATAATTTAAAATTATTTAGGGAGTATATGAGATCTCTCATATATGAGATGCAAGTATGGCATCCGATATGAATTTATGAATTGAACAAGAAATATAACGTTAAATAAGATTAATATCGAGCAAAACCAGATGAAAGTAAAAACTACAATATTTAATTATAATATATATAGTACATATTGCAAAAAGTTTCGACATTCACTGATGTCCTCTTCAGTCGCGATGTAGATAAAATATATAAAAGTTAAGATGTCATGGTGTGTTATTTTAGGTAGGTGATTGTACCTCGTGAATTGTTCCTGTCGTCACAATGTAAAAATGATTGATGTTAAAGTTCACATATAAAACTTACAATAAACTACAATATAATACAATATATGAATAAGCGTACATATAAACGGCAAAGAGTCAAATAATAGACAAAGGCACTAGACAAACGTATTTATAATCTATCATAATAGAGGGAATGGAACAATTTGATGGATTTAAGTTTTAGATAAAGTTATCTATTTTTAGTCTATTTTTTAGGAGATTAAAGTAAAAGCTAGTTAATAATTCTGTGTCCGTNACTAATTTGAGACTATGTTGTTTTTTTTATATGAATAGTCTCCGAAATTATTCTTTTATAAAAATTTGATTTTTTATCTAAAATTTTTATATTATCTTAGTCAAATGAGTGATTATATTGTAAGCAGTGTTGTGAAACAACTGAGAGTTGAGCTGTGTTTTTTGATATGTTATTTACATGTTCTTTTAATCTAGTTTTTATTTGTCTCTTGATATGACCAACAGAAGATGCACAACAATCTTTGCAATCGATTTTATAAATCACATTAGTATTATAAAGATGAGAAGTATCATCTTTGTGGACCCTAATTAAATTTAATCTGTTGATCTGTAACCAGTCAAAATGTNCGTGTTATGAAAGGTTCTCTTCACACACTCAGATAAATGTTTGATATAGGGAACACAACAATTTTTTTTATAATTACTGTCGTCCTCCGTACGGACTTTCTCAAGATAGTTTGATTTTAGCTTTGACAAAATCAATTTCTTAATTCTAGAGTTAAATCATAAAAACTAAAATCAAGAGGATAATCATTGTTTAACAAAGTATTACTACAAAATTTTGAGTTTTTTTATGGAAGTCAGGATGAGATAATAATAAGGCTCTGTCAACTAAGCTGTAGATTGTTCCTCTCTTATGACACAGTAGATGATGTGATAGAAAAAAGAGATATCTTCCAGAAGAAGTTTNTTTTTGGTGCCAGTCAATTTTTAAAAACTTGTCAAATACGCGAATCGATAGGTCTAAAAAATTGATATTACAGTTATCCTCTAATTCCACAGTAAATTGAAGTCTGTTGTAAAAAAAATTAAAAACTTTAATACTTTTGTCGACTAATTCAGGCGGAGCAGCTAAAATAATATCGTTAACATATCGGTAAAAGAAAGAAGGTTTAAAATCNAACAAACTTAAGGCTTTGTCTTCAATGTCTTGTAAAACAATATCCGCAATTACAGACGACAAAGGTGAACCNATAGATATCCCAAAAGTCTGCCTGTAAATAACGTCAAAACTAAAATAAATAGAGCAGAAGACAAATTAAATGGCAATTATGAATTCATCAAGCGGGATCGAGGTGTTATTTTTAATGTGATGCTATCTATTTTTAATGTCAGTAATAGCTAAGTCTATTGGGACGTTCATGAACAACAAAACCGTTTAAGACGTCAAAGTTGTTAAGTTCAATAGACCCAGATAACTAAATCTGTCGAAACAGATTTTGCCAAATGCTTGTTACAAATTTTGTTAGCAACAAGCATCAAATATGATGCAAAGTTTGTTTTATCTGGCAATGTTGCAAAATTGCTAGCAAAAATATATTCAAGCTTGTTGACAAAACATAACAGCAAATTGCTGGCAAAACCTGAGCAAAGCTTGTACATAATTTGAGACCAAAGTAACGCCAAGTATAAAGTAAGATCTGCGCAACACGACTTGATAGCAAAAAAACAGCAAAAACTAAGCAAGACTTACAGTTCAGTCAAACACTATATGGTATTTAAAAGATCATTTAATTATATCTTGACTTATTTTTCTAAATTATATATACACACTATCTATAATCCATAATATACATAAAATTACTTTTATATTTGAGTATTTAACCTATTTTTCTAATAATTAAATATTAAAATGACATAATAAAATATTTTTTTAGGAAACTAACTATTAGAGAACCTATACTAGCAATGCTAGATGTCGGCGTCAATGAATCGTTTCGTGGACGCGAGGAGCTAGGGGTAAGAGGGACGGTATTTCCTAGCAGTAAATACTGTAATTGGTCAATTCATCAAANTCTGCTACAGTTAGTTANTGCGGCGTCCGTTGGCAGTACTTACTCCTAGGGAATACCGTCTCTCTTACCCCTAGCTCNCGGGGCTACNAAACGATTTATTGATGCNGACTGTACGCGCATTTTATATGTATGTATAAATTTGTAAAGAATTAATGACATATATCTTAAATTTATTTCTGCAAATTATATAAATATATATATATGTATATATATAATCTTCATACATAATATATATAAAATTATGTTTACATTTGAATATTAAAGTGACA
>NW_018023648.1:4493-6244 GCF_002006095.1 Pseudomyrmex gracilis | reverse complement strand
AATCCCGGACAACTTATACGTTCGAAATGCGATACGCATTCACCGCTCGCTAATAGTTTGGCGATAATTGTCCTAAAAATTCACCACCCGAAACTGTCGTTAATCCGCACGTTAGCTCGGTACGATATTCCTTCCCGATCCAAACGGCTTCCGACTCGCACGCACCTTACTCCAGCCGATCGCGCGAGAAAATCCNAATTAGTTACNATGATTTCGTACTGCGGCNGCTGATTGCCGTCNGTAGACGAAATCCGACGGTACGCGAGCGGTACGTTACGATAATCACGGCCCACGCACACGAGTGTGATCACTAAACAAACCAACACAAAAAAAAAAGAAATAGAAACCGACGGACACAATTAACGCGAATAGGCTACTTGGCGCCGGATCGCCACTTCAGGGCTTGACTGTGATTCGCGAAATTACGACAAAACATGCACTTAACCTACGAACCTACAACCTACTGCTACGAAGCCCCGTGAACCNCGATTNTGGCCGCTGTCGAAAAACAATCGTGAACACGGCCGAGGATACGTCCTGGCCGTCACAACCANAACGCGAAACACAGACGACCAGCCTCGATACGAGGCCTGTGCGACGCGGATTCGTGGCTCACAGGAAAGAAACAGGCACCTCACCGTCGTCCATTGTTCTCCGGCATTCTCCAGTCACTTCCGTCCAGAATACTCTCCCAGCAGCTTCTGACTCCGTCGGGGTCACCCTCGCAACGGGAATCATTTCGCCTTGAATATTAAATCGCGGTACGGCAGACTACTTAAGCGGCACGGAAAATACGTGTACGCACGGGAGCCCGAAATGACACGTGTGTCTCGCACAGCTGTTCGCGACCAAGAGCAAGACGATTTCGTTCGATAAGCGGTCGATACCCCGGGCAGCGCTGAGGTCGCGTAGGGTAGGTCGCGGGGCCAATCAGGCCGCAGGATTTGCAGCGTGGCTCGCAAGCTCGCTCGCAGGCGGCAGGACCAGCGGGCCGCGAAATTTGAACGCTCGCAGTGCTTATAACTAGTTTGCAGCAGCAGAAGTAAAGCAGCAAGCAGCGGGGCGGGATAGCAATCCAGGAGATGCAGCAACGATACAAGCAGCGGGTCCTCAAAACCATGCAGCAGGATGGCTGGAACACAGCACATCTCGGCGTAGGCCGGCTCGTCGATGGTTCGTTCCGCCGTTCCGCCCGTTCAGCTAGGCTAAAGCGCCGATGTTCCGCTGTGGCCTCTGCATGCAGTCACCTACCCTGGCTCTCAGCGTGACCTTGAGGCAAGACTTCGCGCCTCTGTTCCTTTCTCTCTCTTTCTCGTTCGGGCACTGCATGATGTCCTTGGCGGAAAGTCCNACGGTGTTCTCAGGACGGTGAGGCGCCGAAATGACATATAATACAAAAAATAAAAATAAAATAATATTCTAAGCGGACGCATGCAAGCCCTGGAGGATCTTGGCGCTCATTTTTNAGCTCGTTTTCCCGGGCTCCCGCAAAAATTTTTTAACTTTTGTGACGGGGAAAGAGCGGCGCGAATACCACGCCACAGTACATAATTGAGTTTTCCTAACAGATATGAAAAGCGATGAAATATTATAGCCAAACTGCATTCTCTTAGTAGAATCAATTAAAATTTCACTAATTGATTCAGTGATAATATCACTGATTTGCAGTGAAAAAATGCCTCTCTTAAAGTTAGGTGTCAGTAACAGATTAGTTTTACTAGAAAACAATTAAAAATTCGCTGATTTACTTA
>NW_018023648.1:2676-4068 GCF_002006095.1 Pseudomyrmex gracilis | reverse complement strand
TTTGGCAACACAATCAAAGCCTAATGCGGACACAGTTGATGCCAATTTGCTGAGTATTTTTGCTTAAAATTGCTGACAATTTGCCGGCAAATTGCGAACAAATTGTTTACTGGGTATGTATATACACGTATATTTTCCGCACAACATCCATCGAACGACTCTCATGACCAAATATACATTTATTAGTTTAGAAAAATTTCGGACTCTAATAAAGATTCATTAATTAATTAAATACATTACGTTCATGCTCGCTACGCGCGATCTTGTCATTTTTCGAGACTTGAAGGTCAAAATAAAAAAAACATCTCTTGAATAATAATACATGTATACTTTACACATGAAAAAAATTTTAATTTATTAAATGTTTATTCTATTTTTCTTTTTCCACATAATCAAGAATAAAATTGTTTGCAAACATCATGCTCGCGGCTAAACAAAACTCCGATTCCAATAAAATTACAGACATGAGAAAAATACTATTACTTCGACAATGTAATGAATCTTAAATGTGTAGAACAAATAAATTACGGCCATCCTTGTTACGCAGGAGCATGTTTTCTCGATTGACGTCAAACAAAAAACATCTCGGCAGTCCAAAAATGCAATTTTTACATATCACGTATTAAAATTTACCGTTCAAGCTTAACCTGTTAGAGCTTACTATTAAACCTTACGCAAAGATCGATAAGTTATCACCCTTAAGTCGCTACTACGCAACATCAGTTAGTTGCAAAATTAATAACTTTTAAACTAAAAGAGATGAAGAAAAACAGTTTGCACTATAATCCTTAGCGCAACAAACTGCAAAATACCAGTCTAATCCGAACTTTCTAACTATAGTTATTAAGAATCAATTGTTTCAATAATAAAAATTANCAAACTTNTACCGTATGGTATTTTGCAACTAACCAATAGGAATTGAGATGTAAAAACCATTTTGCTCTCACTTTTACCGTTCTCGAAATATTCAATTTGTTAACTTTTACACTTTGTCATAAATCGCAGAGTAGCCGATTGAAGATACNTGGAAAATTAGTTTTAAGCTATCTTTTCTGGTTCTCGAGATTCCGCGATTTGCAAAAAGGATTATGTATCGTTAAATGTAGAATATCAAAATAAATCAAATGTGTGTATTTGTTATTTATAAGCTTTATTGTAAAATCGCGATTTCGAGAACTTTCCAATCACCGAATTAACATAGGATAGTATATCTATTTTACATTTAATGATTTTTATTTTTTATTTAACAAATGTAATAACAAGAAAGCACGCTCGATAATATTTTTTAATTTTTTTTATATTTGTAGTATGGGTGATACTCTATTGACCACAGTACGATTCGACACCGCTCGATTCGACACAGATTTATTCGACACCAAATTATTCGACACC
>NW_018023648.1:0-1172 GCF_002006095.1 Pseudomyrmex gracilis | reverse complement strand
CGCAGGGGCTGGTCAGGCTTACGCCGCGGCCATGCACGGCGCGAAGCTCTCGCCGAATTCCCGTCACTGATTGCGATGTAATTCCGCAGCCGATTATAAAGCAGCAAGCCTGTGCCAATTAGCACACCTGAGTGAAGCGCTCGCGAAATCAAAAGAGCTAGTTCAACTTAGAATCGAAATGACTGTAAACTTCGCCTGTTTTAAATGGCAAACACAAATTAGTAACAATCTAATTATTTGTACTGTATTTTTTACATCACGGATTTTGTATGCAAAAAATGCACTTTTATACCATGCAATAAATAAATAAAAAACGTAATACTTACATTTAGATTATATTGTAACATTTGAAAAAAAAAATATAGTGAGACTCGAACCGGCAAGGTCGACACTACTAACCTAGTACGCTACCGTTACGCTACGCGCTCTTTGATTAAACAATCTATTTAATATTCTTATAAAATAACTCGGAATTTTCAAATTCGATTTTCTCGCGAATGCTTGAGTAGTGCGTCTTATTACTTTACCCTGCACTACTCCACATAATCATCTATCGATCCTACAAGTTTCGTCCAAATCGATTGTTCCATCGTCGTAGTCTCCCCTTGTTAGATATATTGTGAATACGTAAAAAAAAATACCCTCCGTACCGACGATACCTCTCACGTATTAACATATTCAACACCGTTGAAGTTTATTATATCGTCAAATACACAAAATGGTATACTGAATACAAACCACTAAAGATGCTTTAAAATAAAACAGTCGAAACGTTTGGACAAATATCATTGGAATTTTAATGCAAACCACCATGCAACCAGTTNGATACGCCTGTTACTTAATTTTAAAACTACACTTGTTTATTTTTTGGTTTACAAATACAACATTAAATATAGTGTTCAGAAAAGCAGGTTTGTATATTGTTGAAGATTTTGTATAGAATATTTTACAAAATAAGCACACAAATAATTTGTCGTTGGCGTCAAACTTTCCGCAAAAACAATTGTACAAGTTGAGAAAGGCTACACCCGTGAGCCATCAAATAGAGAAACAGACAGCAATAATGCCCGCACATTTGCGAGAAATATCCTTGAAGCAGTGTTGCTGCGAAGTCGCGTTTTCGCGCATGCGCACTGTGCTGCTAGAAGAATGCAGTAATGTACATATATATG
>NW_018023647.1:2188-11012 GCF_002006095.1 Pseudomyrmex gracilis | reverse complement strand
GTTTATATTTTTTTATTAGAGAAACTAAAAAAACTTTAATAAACATCGTTTTATGTTTGTTACATGAACATAAAACGATTTGTAGTTAAACTAACAAATAGACCCAGCAAAACTTTATTTTCCGTGAAAAACAAAAAAAAGAAAAAGAAAAAGTTTCTTCAAAATAAAAAATATTTAATGCAAACAAACTTGGCGCGGCTGCACCAAAAATCTATCTACAGACAGACATGTCTGACATGTGCGTGCAAGCTATTTTTTACAATTATTTTTCATATTCACATACGTATTTTCGAATATCAAGACATTCACATACGTATCTTTGAATATCACAAATAAGCCAATCAGCGTCGTGGTAAAAGTATACAAATATTTTTATTTTGATGTCACCGTTATACACTGTAACTCAGTAAAAATGACGTCACTTTATTAATAATCAATTTCAAAGATTCAACTGTAGTTTAAAATTAGTGCATTTGTAGTTTGAAAGTATAACATTTGTAGTTTAAATAAACCAAAACTACTGAGTAGTTATTACATCAGACTGCTGTGCATATAAAAATTTCAGTTTATTATACTGAGATGGAGCCGCGCCAAGGTTGTTTGCATTAAATTATTTTTATTTTGAAGAAACTCTTATTTTCTTTTTTTTGTTTTTCACGGAAAATAAAGTTTTGCTGGGTCTATTTGTTAGTTTAACTACAAATCGTTTTATGTTCATGTAACAAACATAAAACGATGTTTATTAAGGTTTTTTTAGTTTCTCTAAGAAAAAAATAGAAACATTTATAGTTTTTGTGTATACATTATTATATTATAGTGAACTAAAAAATTTAATTAGTAAGTACCGTACAAACTTTACTTGGTGCTACTTTGTAATATCACTTTTTTTGTAAAACGAGTTTTTAGAGAAAGAATGTTTTGTATTACATAAATTTTGTAAAACAAGTTTTATAGAAAAGAAGTTTTTGGAGTATAAAGAAAAAAATAAATTAATTTAAATACAATACGTGTTGTGTGTGTACTTGGCGCCTGTTTTTACTTTTTTTCTGAAAAGGTAAGTTTTTAGAGTATCACACACTCTGTATTTTTTTAATAAACCCAGAAAATTCTTTCTTTCAAAATTTTGTCCGTGAAAATTTATCAAAGTAGTTATGTACTTAGATTAGAATAATAATGTACAAAAGTAACGTACATTATTATATTATAGTAACCTAAAAAATTTAATTAGTAAGTACCGTACAAACTTTACTTGGTGCTACTTTGTATACAATTTACACAGTTCTTCTTTGTCGCTGAACAGTCAANCGAGTTGTGATGTCCTGCACATTTGTGACATGTCTCGTCTCTCACACAGTTTTTAGCTATGTGATAATAACCCCAGCATTTAAAACATCTTTTAACACTAACATGATTAAATACAGGACATTTCTTCCATCCTATATTTAGCTTACTTTTCTTCAGAATCAACTCGTGTGTTTCATCATCTGTTTCTACTATTATTGATCCATCTTCACTTTCTCGTTATTTAGACTGGTTGTTGTTATTTTTCTTTCCTTTCATTATTTTCTTCACTATTCGCATATTCATTGTATCCATTTTATTCTGCCTTTTTATCGTAGATATAAGTTCATCATCACTTAAATTTATCTCTTCCATCCCTACATTAATAATTTTTAATTTCGGCTTTGATTGTGGTNACTCCACTACTTTATAATTTTCTCCTAGTTTAGCTTGAACTGTTTCCTTCAACTTATTTACTTCCTCTCCAGTTTCACATCCCATTATTACAGTTCCCTTGCTTCCTTTTCTTAATTTTGTTATTCCCATCGCCATGTGTTCTTACTATCCACTTTTTCTTTTATTAATTTTTTTGTGGTTTTACTTTCTTGTTCCAATTTTGGCTTCACAATTATAATATTTTCTCTCTTCATTTCTTTGACTGCTTCACTGTAGCTTCTTTGCGTTCCTGACGCTGGTTTGCGCATTACTCCCTGTATCATGTTTCTTGGATTTTCCAGTTCGTGTTTAACGTTTCCCAATTCCTCTCGAACTATCTCTTTAATCATCATTTTAATTTTTTTCTTACAGGTTGTGTCATCTTTGATTTCTTTCACAGTTCTTATAAGATAATCTATTTTTATATCAATGCCAGTCGATCCACTCATTCCTGATAATTTATTTCCACTACTCGGTGCCGTAAACAATCCCGCAGAACCTATAGACCCTGTAGATCCTGTCCTATCCCTGCTGCTTCCCGTCGTCGTCGGAGCTTTCTTCATACTTGCTTTTTGGCCGTTTTCAACGAAAAACTCTTCAAACGGACCAGCACACTGCACCAATTCTCGATTTCTATCATATACTCTATGTTTACATACACATCCCGGATGGTAAAAAAGTTTGACACAAGACTTCCACTTAACAACTTTATTTTTTATTGCCTTCTTACATGCCGAATATCGGTATTTTGCATACTCATCGTCCATGCCGATAATTACCGACCAGAATCGTTAATATCAGCGCAAGCGATCATTCACTTGTGATCCACTTACACACGTCAGCACCTTGTATCCACGTAAAGTGTCTACCCGTCTTGCGAGACATCGATATCCCGAACAAGAAATGCACTTCTCACAGTCACAACTGAGCATATCCTGGCTAGATAATACTCATAATTACTCACTTTCTATGGCTCTATAAGTTAAACCACTTTTTATCACACTCTCTTATTGTTTACTCACTAAAAACTTATACTTTTTACGGAGCGATGTGTGACACGTCTTTTCTACTCGCGCGCGCGCGAGAGAGAGAGAGAGAGAGAGTAAGGGAGCGAGTGAATAAGGGAATGAATGAGTGAGCGAGCAAGAGAGATCAATGAGTAAGTGAGAAAGAGAGAGAGAGAAAGTTAGAGAGTGAGAGAGAGAGAGAGGAGAGAAAGAGTATGAAAAACTGCGTGAAATCTAGAATAAAAAACGTCTTCATCGTCGTGGGATGCTTAAGAATGTGCATGTTCACATTGTTGCTACCAGATGGTGTTGTTTAACGAGCACGTTTTAAGAAGAAGGTTAGAGAAAGAGAGAAACATCAAGAAGCACGGTAGTGCCTCGCGTCAAGTCGACGCGCGACGAATCACGCACAACAAAAATTTTCTTTCTATTAGTTTACAACCTATGTTAATTAGGTGATTGGAAAGTTCCCAAAAACGCAGTTTTACAAAAAAGCTTATGAATAACGAATATACGTATTTGACTTATTTTAATATTCTACATTCAACGATACATAGTTCTTGACGCGAGGCACTACCGTGCTTCTTGATGTTTCTCTCTTTCTCTAACTTTCTTCTTAAAACGTGCTCGTTAAACAACACCATCTGATAGCAAATATGTGAACATGCACATTCCTAAGCATCCCACGACGATGAAGACGTTTCTTATTCTAAATTTCACGCAGTTTTTCATATTCTATCTCTCCTCTCTTTTTCTCTCTCTCTCTCTCTCTTTTTCTGACTCACTCATTAATCTCTCTTGCTCGCTCACTCATTCATGTACTTATTCACTCGCTCCCTTACTCTCTCTCTCATTCTCTCTCTCTCTCTCTCTCTCTCTCTCTCTCTCTCTCTCTCTNTCTCTCTCTCTCTCTCTCTCTCTCTCTGTCTCTCTCTCTGTTTCTCTTTCTGTCTCTCTTTCTCTTTCTCTCTCTCTCTCTCTCTTTCTTTCATTACATACTCCTCTCTTTCTTTCGTTCACGCTCATATCCCTTATTTTTGAACTAACCTGGATACATTCGTGCTCACATTTTTTAGAACTTACCCGGACACATTCCTGCACTCATTCTTGGTTGGGAGACGACGAATATATAAAAAACATTCGATTGTTAAAAACAAAACTTAGAATGTTCTAACCGGGCTGGTATTTTGCAGTTTGATGTGCTGAGAATTAGAGCGCAAACCGTTTTTCTTTATCTCTTTTAGTTTGTTAGTTATTAATTTTGCAACTAATTGTGATGCTATGTGGTTGCGACTTAAGGGTGATAACTTGTCGACGTTGGCGTAAGGGTTACAATGGTAACTCATAAGTAATGGTAACTCTGTTCCTCGCTCGGAACAGTGGGTTTTTGATTATGTTAGTTAGAACAAAATGGTGATACTGGTAACTTTACTCGCGAACTTCGACTCTCGTAGCACCGATTTTAACGTAAGTACCGATTTACCGACGGTAAAAGTTCTGGATAGTTTTAGGTTCTAGAGGAAAAAACGGCAGGGCCAAGTAATAAAAATATATATATAACTACATATAAATACTACTTAGAGATATAAAGTTCAGTTTAAATATACAGTCAATATTGTATTTATAAAAAAAATGGTTATCTTAGAAAAAATTAATAAATGTGTTACTATTTTTGAAAAAAACAGAATAAAAAAACAATGGAAAGGAAAAAACTTTGAACAGAAATAATAGTGCATCATCTATCTCACACGTACGTACGTACAACCAAGTAAACTTATGTATATTAAAGTTTTTAGTTTACTATAATATAATAATGTATATATAAAAACTACAAATGTTTATATTCTTTTTTTAGAGAAACTAAAAAAAACTTAAAATATAAAGTGTGTGATACTCTAAGGAACAAAATATAAAGTGTGTGATACTCTAAAAACTTACCTTTTTAAAAAAAGGTAAAAACAGGCNNCAAGTACACGCACAACACGTGTTACGTCCTGGAGAGTCCACGGTCCCTTTTTTCCTGCAACGCGACGCGCCAACGCATAGCAAAGCTTTTTTTGTATAGTTTGATAATAAATAACTCGAACGGGTCTCCTATTGTTTGGAAACTTAAAACTCCAGACGATAGGAGAACAAACGAAAATAATATCGGCGCACGGAAAGAAAAACTGCGCCTAGGAATAACACGAAAGTTTAGCAGCTTTCCAAACAAACCCNGATATCTCCGGGTCATGAAAACGCCGGTCATAAAAATTAGAGCGGCCGGCGCAAATAGAAACTCTGACATTTTTATTACAAACAAACAACAAGGGGTCTATGCGGCGCGGTCGAAGAGACAACACTCTCCCTTTTTCCTTTCCCGAAAAATCGGACGAGGCGACCGAAGCGAGAGATCGTCGCCGATTGGCGATCTCGCAAGTCGCCCGACCGACTAATTAACAAATAAGAACCAGGAAGGTTCAACTGAGTTCCCGATTGGAAGAGTCCTCGCTTACTCAAAACTGTATAAGCCAGGGCTCTTGGAATCGGAAACTCAGAAAGAACTACGCCGCGTGTTTGAAAAGTGCCGACTTCAGGGAGCAAAATAAGCAAGTGCAAGTGCGAGTGCGAATAGTGCGTCGAGAATTCACCGAACACCGAGGCCGCACCAGGTTCTAAACCGCCTAGCCAGCCGCACGGGCCGAAAGGAAAGGAAATCGCAGCCAGCAGTCACATAAGTAGTTAGTCCACATCATTATATATACGGAGGTTTTACTTCTTGGGAAACAAGAAAAAAACTGACGTCGCGACTGATTTTTTGAGATATCGAGAACGAACAAATTAAACAAATCTATAAGAATTATCGGAAGGGCTACTCGCGGTATATAACCGTCTTGGACGGCGTCCGAATCATCGGAAGGGCTACTCACGGTATATAACCGTCTTGGGCGGCGTCCGAATCATCGGAAGGGCTACTCGCGGTATATAACCGTCTTGGGCGGCGTCCGAATCATCGGAAGGGCTACTCGCGGTATATAACCGTCTTGGGCGGCGTCCGAATCATCGGGAGGACTCCTCGCGGTATATAACCGTTTTGGGCGGCGTCCAAATCATCGAAAAGGCTACTCGCGGTATATAACCGTCTTGGGCGGCGTCCGAATTATTGGAAGGGCTACTCGCGGTATATAGCCGTCTTGGGTGGCGTCCGAATTATCGAAAAGGCTACTCGCGGTGTAACCGTTTCGGGTGGCAGCCGAAGTTTTGTCTTTTCTTCATTTTCTTCCCTAAACCACATGGTAAACAAGACTCGACATCTCCGAAAACGGTCGCGAACCCAATCAATAACAAAAAACACAATAACATAAATTGTAATTGCATATAATTGTTTAAGTGGAACCCCGGCAGCGAACTTCGCGGACGGGTAAAAAGGCCCAGCGCCACCGACGTAACGCAAAATTGTACGCAAGCCTATTGACGCCACCCTTCAGACATTAAGAAACGATTCCAGCAGCGACAGTAGAATAAAAAAACTCACCGATATACATACAACTCAAACACACGCGCACTCACACTCGCCGACGCATTCGCCACCCACACACACAGACACACATACACACGACGATTCGTTGTATGACGCTCCCTCCTACTCACCGATAACCCTCTCTTCTCCCGCAGACGTTCAATCCTCCCCTTGTTCGCCTGTGAACAATCCACCCCCTTCACTTCTTCGCTCCCCCTCTCCTCCCGCAGAAAATTCCGCGGATCTGCAATCCGCCCCGACTCCTCCACCTCCCCCTNGCTCTCCTTCCCCTGAACCATCTACATCGAGAGATGAACCCGTAGATGATGAATTCTCCGACTCGACCCGATCAACCACCCCTCCGCTCAATCCCAAATTTCAACACTTCCTCCGATTAGCCTCCACCTATAAAAAAGCAAATCCGGAAAGAATCCCGTTTATAATCGACCCTCTAATAACAGATCCTTCCGAAATCTTCCGCCTGATAACCACCACTCCAGCCAAAAAGCTCGTCCCAGTTAAATTTCTCTACATAGATGATATCCGCGTTTAGTTCCCGTCCACCATTTCTATACAATGTTTTCTCCAAATTCCGGAAAAGTCCATGAGATAATAGAAATTGACCTCGAATAATTTCTATCCCACGAATCGGCGTCTTGAACATGCGACCAACACAGATACATCTGTAAAACCCCGCCGGAGGCCCCTCACACACGCATCGCGTCACGCATACACATATATATATATATATTTCCTCTCTCTAGCCTCCGAGCGATGACCCTCCGTTTTAATGTAAAATTCGCGATACCACATTCATCTACACGAACACACCTAAAATTGTAAAACCATAAGACGAATAAATTAATATTATACGTAGCATAATTTTTCCGTTTAATTAAGACGACCTTTCATCATTCCACATCCTCAATTGATCGCACGGTCTCGTCCTTAGTCCGTGGAGTTAATTCTCCAGACTTGAAAAGAGACCAACAAGTGAGTTTTCGCTAGACAGAGTAAGATCGGCGTACGCCGTTGACCTGTCGACGAACATAAGCAAACTCGCTCGACTCCGTTGCAGCGGGATTGCCAACCTGCTGCGCGAAGATAGACAGAGAAACGACAGCTCTCTGTTACTCTACCATAGCCCGACTGTAACCGTGGGCCAGGACGTAACAGAACTGCGTAAAATTGGGGGCTTGTCCGGGATTGAAAGTGCGATCTNTGAGATGTCGGGATGACCACGAGGTCTACGTCTGATAAAGACGAAATTAAAAAAGCTTATAATACCGCGATTGAACCAAAACCGAGAAAAAAATTCTTAACGCCCGCAGGTACCTCAACGCCAGAACAAACGGGAGGCCCTTCGCCTCCTTCCCCCAGCAAAACCGTACGTAATCCATTTGCCACTTCTACTACTTTACCTCGTACACCGATACAGCAAACCTCAAAATTTAGCGACACTATCATTAATCAAACCGTCGTCAGCTTTGATACCCTGGCTGCCGACGATCTTGGCAGTTTTACGCTAGCATTACACGACCTGGAACACGAAGTGCTAAATTTAAACGATACTGAAGTCAAAACTATGGCTCAACCAAACCATTTCGCCACTTTAAAATACGCGGTAGAAGCCGTATCCTTTTTCGACGGGACAAACATCCCGTTAAACTATTTTCTTGAAGGGTGCGAAGAAGCAAAGTCCATGCTTCCAAAGGAGGCCGAATCACAATTTACTAAAGTCATAAGAACACGCGTAGTAGGCGAAGCGCGACGCACCATTCAAGGTCACGACTTCGATACAATCGCGCAATTAACAAAGTTTTTGAAACAAGTATACAGGGCATCTAAAAACATATATCAATTGCAGGGTGAGTTAGGCTGCGTTTACCAGAAAAATAACGAAGACATAGTCACATATGCCAATAGAGTCAAAATGCTAGGGAAACAAATACTAGAAGCATATCAGAGGCCGAGAGAAAAATCGCGTGACGGAAATATCAAAGCGGAACTAGAAAGAGATGTGTAAATGCTTTATACGCGGATTAAAACCAGAGATCGAACAAAGGATCTCTCGTAGATGTGGACGGGACAGTAGCCGATGCTCTCCGCATAGAAAGAGAGCTCCGTGCCATAAACGAGATACGTCAGAGAAACCGCGTAACCCTAAGTGCTAACAACGCACAGGCCACAGAACGAAAAACTTGCCAGATTTGTTACAAAGAGGGTCACACAGCAGGGAACTGCCGAAAACTCGGGCTGTTTTCCCAAAATACCAACTCAAAACACGCCGATTTAGGGCCCGAAATTTTAATATGCCAAATTTGCAAAAAACGCGGACATAGCGCCGATAAGTGTTACCTCCGCGAACCGCGCGCGCGAAGAGACATAAACATAATTCAAGAAAATCGCGTCGCTTGTCAATTATGCTCGAAAACCGGCCACAGCGCAAAGGAATGTCGGGCAGGCAAGGTTGGGTAAGTTAAATTTTTTTTTTATTTAAGTTAAGTTACAGTTAAAGGTCTTAAAAATTTTATTTAGTTAAGATATAAGTTAATCCATATTGAAATTAATTGATTAAAAGTTAAGTTAATAAAAAAAATAA
>NW_018023647.1:0-1533 GCF_002006095.1 Pseudomyrmex gracilis | reverse complement strand
TAAAAAGTTACTAGTTACCGATAAATTATAACTAAATAAAGTTAAAAGATAAGAGTCTAAAAATGTAACTAGATAAAGTTAAAATTATTTAACTTCTTAACTTTTTAACTTAACTTTTATCTTTTTAACTAGACACTACCCAACCTTGCGGGCAGGTAATAAATTCGCAGATAATAAACCATCCGTAATTTGCCAGTGGTGTGACAAGACCGGACACTCCGCGACTATTGCTGGCGGAAACAGAACGAACAACGCGATACTTTACGGCAATCAAGATTAGTTTGTTAAATTTGCGATAAAAACGGTCACATTGCGAAAGAATGCCGCGCAAGGCAGCTACAATCAAACAGCGGTTCCTTTTGTCAATATTGCAAAGAACCGGGGCATTTTCTTGAGAACTGCGAGTTGCAAATCGCAAGTAACAACCGCAGAAATAATCCGGGAAACTTCAACGGCCCCTCGAAGCCGGGTGTGTCACAGGGGACCGAACGAGGTTCACACCCAGCAACGCCGACCAGTCTAACATCCACGTGAACAAACCCGATCCAGATATACACCCGGTAACCATAAATCTTGATAGGCATAGGCGTTTGCCTACCGTTCAAATTAAACTAGCCGATTCCATCCCGCATACCACGTTATTATTAGACACCGGTTCTGGACCCAATGTCATTAAAGAGAATTTTGTTCTTAACAATGTAAAAATTAACAGATCAAGCATTTTAAAATTGAGCGGAATAAATAGCTACCCCGTGTACACCTACGGTGAAATCACATTAAAATTATTCGATATACCCGTAATCTTCCATATCGTTTCCGACGATTTCCCTATATCGCAATCCGGAATCTTAGGAAACGACTTTTTCAACCAAAATCTCACAAAGATAGATTACGCACAAGGACATTTAGATGTAGGCGGACTTAAAATACCATTCTTTTCGCCAGAAACTGTTGTCATAGCGCCAAGATCGGAATNGCTATTTTACGTTAGAATCGGAAATCCCGAAGTAAAAATCGGATACATACCGAGATTAAAACTAACACACGGAATTTATCTCGGGNACACTATAGTAGAAAATGTATCGGGAAGGGCTTATTTAAATGTCATAAGCACGTTAGACGACGAAATCGAGGTACGAGTGCCGACGCTGCACCTTAAACCTCTGAATGAATTACTGGAGGTACAAAAAACGGCCTCCCGCGTAGGCGAGGACAGGCTGAACGAACTTTTTCCATTCATGCCTGAAAATACGGTCGACCACAAATTACCAAATAAAAATGAAAACATTGAGGACATAAACCAACATAATAAAAGAGAGATACAAAATGAGGAATTGTGCAAGAGAAAGAGAGACAATAAAGAACACGAAAATAAAATTCGTGAGTCTAATAAGATCAGCAGTGACTTTTCAAGTTGCGATGAGGAAATTTACCAAACTTGTGAAATTGTCAAACTAAGAATGAAACAAGGCCGATACGAGCCATTCCCAGGATGTTGTGCAGGAATAAACGTGCATGTATATATATATATAT
>NW_018023646.1:4670-11028 GCF_002006095.1 Pseudomyrmex gracilis | reverse complement strand
TTAATGGACCTCGGATTCGGATTCAGCGACCCCAAAAACATATAATAAACATGGTCTGATCCCCAGGCCAAAGAAATTTTTTTTTTTGTGTGGCTGTGTAATTAAAAATCATGCATCTGACTTCGTAGACCGCGAGATTCTCATCGAATCACTAAAATCATTACTCGACGTAACAAACAAACTCGGTTTAGAGACAGTGTCCCTCTGTAAAACTAACATAGACTACGTAAACTTTGAGGAGATTTGTATTACATACTTACGCGATATATTCGCAAACAGGCCAATAAGAATACTAATTTGCACAAATCAAGTTACTACACCACCACACGAACAAAGAAACGACATTATTACCGAGAGTCATTGTTCTGCGCTGGGCGGACATACAGGGGTAACAAAAATGTATGAGCGTATTAAGCATAAGTATCAGTGGCCAAATATAAAAGTCGACGTTCAAAAATTCGTTCAAAATTGTCGTGGTTGTCAGCTAAAAAAACTAATTTGTGTTTAAACAAAACAACCAATGACGCTAACAGACACACCCAACACCACGTTCGACAAGGTATCAATGGACGTCATCAGACCGCTTCCAGCTACCTCTCTAGGAAACGTACATATACTTACCATACAAGACCTACTAACTAAATATTCCATGGCAATCCCTCTCCAACACGCCACGGCAATACCCAATGCCGATGCGTTTGTGTTCAAACCGGACCCGAAAAAGTTCGAGGCAGTGAAGAAGTTCCCTAAGCCAAGGAACGTTAAGGAAATTTGCCACTTCTTGGGATTCGTCGGCTAATATCGAAGGTTCATCCCTCTGTTCTCCAAGGTGGCCAAACTACTGAAGGACTTGCTAAAAAAAGAGGCCAGTCTTAGTTAGACAACAAACCAGGAGCAGGCGTTCACGCAGTTGCGCGACGCTCTGTGCAAGTAACTTGTTCTTCAGTATCCAGATTTTACCAGACCGTTTAATGTCACAACACATGCATCGGGAAATGCCATTGGAGCCGTACTCATCCAAGGACCGGTTGGCAAGGATCTTCCGACAGCTTATTGCTCTAGGCTGTTGAACACGGCCGAGAAAAATTACTCCACTGTAGAGCGGGAACTGGTAGCTATAGTGTACGCTGTGCATTATTTTCGCCCCTACCTGTACGGAAGGGAGTTCACGTTCGTAACAGATCACAAACCACTAGTGTGGCTTCACTCCGTCAAGGATCCCACTTTGCGTCTTGTTAAGTAGAGGTTGAAATTAGCGAAGTACACCTACAAAATCGTGTACAAGGCCGGTACCGCCAATGGCAACGCGGACGCACTGTCTCGGAACCCACCAGAGCTGGTAGCAACTGCTTTACCAATAACGTACGAAGCGGAGAGCTCATCCGATGAGTCTATATTCAGAGCATCTGGACCAGGGCGTGTGAGTACACGGCAAGAACTTTCTCCGCAGGATCCCTGTGGGAGTTTCCGGGATTGCGGGGTACCGGAATTGTCGCCGTCCATGGAAGTTGTTCCCCAGGAGACACTCGAAAACGAGGAAGAAGATGACAGCGAAGACGTAGTCAGCACCGAGGAGGAAGAAGGTAGCACTGGTAAAGGAGAGTACGAGGAGGAAGAAGAGCTGTTCGACCCGGTGACGGTGCCGTATCAATGGGCGAACCGGAGAGGCAAGAGGAACCCACTATTGTCGAGACCAGGGACAATCTAGTTATGAGAAAAGACAATTTGTGCGTCTTTGTTACACAGCGAGGGACACCGTGCGACGACGGCTCTCAACAGCTGCAAGAGGCAAGACCTGACTCTGGCACGGGCACGAGTCACCACCCTCGGCACCAAGGTGTTGGTTTCTCTACCAATCAAGGAGCGAGACAGCACGGTTTTGGACCCCGACATACTAAACGCGGCCTTGGAGTCGTTACTGGACGTGGCACGAGATCTGGAGTTGTCTACAGTAGCATGGCACGCACACCTGTCCTAGATGGCACACCATGGCAACTCATCCAGGAAAGACTATCCGGAGTATTCCAAGACATCTCTTGCAAAATATGTGTGTGCAAAGGCTTAATCCGAACTTCCCCGGTTGCAGAAAGAGAGGCAATTATCGAAAAGTGTCACGCATCAGCTGTCGGCGGCCACAAAGGGGCACAAAAACGTATAACTGCCTGCAGCAGCGGTACTACTGGGAAAACATGAAGAGTCAAGTGCAAGCGTTCGTGCAGCGGTGCACAAACTGCCAGTTGAAGAAGCTCGTCAGGGTGAAACACAAGCAGCCGATGCTCCTGACCGATACTCCAGATGCGGCGTTTGACAAGGTTGCCCTGGACATTATGGGACCATTGGCGACGTCGGCGCAAGGACATCGGTATATCCTCACAATACAGGATCAGTTAACGAAGTTTCTCGTCCTGGCACCCCTGGTGAACGCTACATCGGTCGATATCGCGGAGGCTTTCCGGAAGTATTACCTGTCCTACTTCGGGGCACCACGCACTATACTTACTGACCAAGGAACCAACTTTACGAGCTCATTGTTGAAAATTCTGGCAAGAACATACAGGATAAAACAGATCAAAACTACTGCTTTCTATCCGCAGTCCAATGGATCCCTTGAGCGGTCACATCACGTTATTACCGAATTTCTGAAACAATTTGTCATCAATAAGAGGGAGTGGGACGAGTACTTGGACATGTCGATGTTCTCTTATAATACGAGTTACCACGAGGGAAGACGGTTTACCCCACACGAGCTGGTGTTTGGGAAACCAGCCCGGACACCATCTGCTGATCCCCCTCTGGAGGAAAACATGGATCAAACGTACCTAGATTATTACGTGAAGCTAATAAATTGAATTAATCGTGTGACGCAACTGGCAAGACAAAATTTAAACAGCGCCAAGTTGCGCTCAAAAAAATATTACGACAAAAGAATCCACCCGCAGAAACTCAAAATCGGTGATTCGGTGTATTTGTTGCGGGAACCGACCACCAAGTTTGGTAATCAGTACACAGGGCCACATGTGGTCCTAGAAGTGTTGACAAATAATAACGTAAAAATTCAAATACAAAACCGGACCAAAATTGTCCATATGAACAAGCTGCGAAAGGCTAAGTTGGACGGGGCTTCTGTTGCAGATGTTGACAACGACGGTACTTGAGCTATTCACGATCCTGGTCGGACTTCAGGTTCTTCCGTCCACAGCACTCCTTGAGTACGATTGCGGCGGAACAGCCGCCAATGTGACCATATTTTCCTTGATAAACGTCGGAGACTGCGACCTGCCATCGGCTCAAGCAACACCTGTCAAGATTACTGTGCAACTGCTCCAGTTGTCCGAGTATGATCGGACACAAGTTATCCAGTGCAGGGTCGAGGTAGACCGGACAATTTTCTATTGTGGAATGCACTCTCATACCTCGGTCGTGCAAAACGGGCGAAGGATTTACCTACTAAATCTATCTAGGGACACGTGTCAGGCAGCACATATCACGGGCATGCTGGCACTAACTCCCGCTGTTTAAGTGGACGGACTCACTCCAAATAGTACAACGTATCAAAGTATCACTTTGGCAGGATCCATAGGAATCGACGGCCGGTGTTCCGGGACACAGTACTCGGACCCTTACGGCACCTGGGACAACGTAGTTGTCCAGGCATCTGTGAGAATACTGATGTCTGAGTATACAGCAACGGTTCAGCTGGCACAAGATCGGGTGATTCTGCGAGACCAGACTACCTGCGCTCTATCAAAAGGGTCCTGTTTGACCGACGAAAATGGAAATGCATTTTGGGCAGAAATGCCGGTCAGCGACTGCAAGTTCCACCAGTACGGTGTCCTGTACGAGGGGACAGCTGTCAAGCTACTTCCACCAACACCGAATACACCGGAGGTGTACACTGTAACAACAGACGACATCACCTTTGCGTTGACCGGAGGACACGGCGAGCAGTCCGTTTGCGGTTATAAACTTATCAAGACGGAACATCCAAAGTTATTTGTATTGGAAGCGAAACAAGACGAAGTATTTACGCGGAGAAAACTCTTAGTAAATAACTTGGACATTTTTACGTATGTAAACTCTCAGTTTATATACGTTGAAAAACACGTTCGTCAACAAGTAACGACACTGTACCAAGACGTGTTGAAACAGAAGTGCGCTCTGCAACAACAGGTCCTCAAAAATCTGCTCGTGTTTGCCAGCCTGGTACCTGACGAGTTTGCGTACAACCTGATGAAACAGCCCGGTTACATGACAGTAACGGTGGGTGAGTCAGTGCATGTTGTAAAGTGCGCACCCGTTGCCGTGGTGGTACGCTACACTGAGGAATGTTATAACGAACTTCCGGTTTCCTACCAAAACGTGTCTTACTTCCTCATGCCAAAGACCCACATCCTTCTCAAGACGGGGACGGTCAGAGAGTGTACATCAGTGTTGCCATCGATGTATCTAATCGACAACACCTGGTATCAACTGTCGCCAAAACCAGTTTAAACGTTGGCACCACAAGACCTACAGCCGATGAAGAAGCCTACGTGGAAATACGTAGACGCAAGATCATTGGCCACCTCGGGAATATACAGTCAGGCGGACCTCAACAACTTAAAGGACCACTTGATGTTCCCGGCAGAAAAACCGGCACTTCTTCATACCATGGCCAGAGGAGCCACTGGGCGTTATGTTCCGCAGAACACCATATCTCTGACCAGACTTCTTAACACGTTCACGCCGGCGTGATTCACCGGTGGGTCACACTTGACTATTCCGTGGGGCAGCGTGACCCACCGGTGGGTCACTTGTTTTCAGAAAATTAATCGTTACAAAAATAAGTTGATTTTATTTTTTCTCAACATTATATATAAAAATTGAGTATTATAAACATTAACATTCAATATTTTAAATTGATAACAATTATTTATTTATACCTATGCAACAGTGTTGCCCCGCCCCACAAAGCGTAAGGAGATAAGACAGTCCCGCCTCACGCGAAAAAACGTAGATTTTCGCCCCGGCGTGAACGTGTTAAGGAAGCAGACGTGGAGCACTTAACGACCAACGCCATCAGGCGGATCTGGAAAGAGTTTGTCACCTTTGGATCAGCCAGTGCTGGAGTAATAATGGTGTTTATGCTGGTCAAAGCACTACAGGCCTGCATCAACACTATCATCAGAGGTTACGCGCTGCACGCCGTCTTCGGATGGAGTACTAAACTGCTGGAAGCGGTGTGGAGCTCCGTCACGCATCTTCTGTTAGCAAAATTCAGAAAACCTACCGAGGAACCAATCTCTCTGACGATACGCCGCTCAGACCCTGAGGATCCACAAGTACCACTATCAAGGACATCATTCAACTCAAGGACCAACGTCAGCGAAATTGCAAGAAAATGCCCCATCCTAGCAGACAGCATCTGCACCGTGCAGAAGCGCCAATCGCAGGAGGCTTTGCACTCCCACAATTGAGTTAAGGGGGGAAGTGTTACGTCCGTAGACGTGGGCATGGTGAGCCTCGGTTGACCCGGTTTACCTTTCTCTTTTTTTTCTTTCTTTTTTTTCTTATTATCTTATTTTATTACCATGTGTTGTCAGTAGTATTTCCCATTGTCAAGCGTCCGCAAAGACGTTAAACTATGGTTCAAACTACTGTGTCATCACCTAAACTTAANAATTTACTACTCCGAGTCGCGTTTTTGTACCTATCAGTTTTGCAAGTGTCGTTTTCACTGTTGTTTTGCATTCATTATGTTCATATAACTGCTTTTAACGTATACTACACGTTTTGTTAGCCTACGAGTAAAATTTAGCTGTTTTACCCTGTGACAAAATCTGATTGGTCATCTTATCGTGGATTCCGACTCGTCAAGTCCTTGTAAGTCATCTACCGTGATTCTTTTCCTGAAAATCGGCCGAGAAGTTGGTTAAAAACCCGTAAAGTCATCTAATTGGTCAAGACAGTTTTCTGTCAATTTTAAGTCTCTAGACTCCTACAAGTCGCGAAACCTGTTGTCTTCTTCAAAATTCGTTCAGGAAGTCGGTCACAATCAGTAAAAACATCTGATTGGCTGATTGCTTGGTGACAAACAACCTGATTGGCTGAAATGCAAAAATTTGCCGTATTAGTTGACAAAGCACGTAGCAACTACGCCGAGGTAGCCTTCTCTTGAAATTCGTGTTTTAAACCGTTGAAAGTGGTAAAAGAAATCTCAGTGGTTAACCAGTTTACTAAAACGCGTTTGATTGGTCAATATATTTGTTGCAATTTCTGGACTCTCTGGACGCCTGCAAGTAGGGTCCACTGGGTGATACTCTATTGACCACAGTACGATTCGACACCGCTCGATTCGACACAGATTTATTCGACACCA
>NW_018023646.1:2024-4161 GCF_002006095.1 Pseudomyrmex gracilis | reverse complement strand
TCGAATAATTTGGTGTCGAATAAATCTGTGTCCAATAATTTTGTGTCCAATAATTTGGTGTCGAATCGATCGGTGTCGAATCGTACTGTGGTCACACGGAACACGCCCGGGTCCACTAACTATTTCTCCAAAGTACGTTCAGGAACATGGTCAAAAGATCGAGAAATGATCTAATTGGTCAGTAGCTTTATCGCGTCTTCTAGCTCCTTAAATCCGTGTAAATACTACCCGGTAAGTTTCGTTCAAAAATCACTTCACAACCCGGTTAGAAATCAAAAAGTGTTCTGATTGGTCAAAAGAGTCTTCCTTAAAAACACCGCCTTTAGGCTTTGCGCTTCTTGACCATAACGTATAGACTTTGAATAGATGCGAGTACGGTAACATAAGCCATAAAACACAAAGTTAAGAGGTAACTCATGCCGGTAACGGGTTCTACTAATAACTACCGTTCCTTTCAAGTACCAGAGTTGGTAATATTACCAGTACCGTCATTTTACCATACTTAAACATTTACCACGGTCGGTAAATTAACAATTGCCAAAAACCAAGTTTCCGAGTAATTTATCAACCCGCATGAGTTATCATCATGTTTCTGTTACCGTTAGTCATAAATTAAGTAACTCAGATCAGAACCAGGCGGTAACCCGTAAGTTGCAAAATTAGTATTTCAGAAACTAAAAGAGATAAAAAAACGGTTTGCACCATCGTCTTCAGCGTAAAAAACTGCAAAATACCAATGTGTTTCAAAACGTCTAACTATTGTTGTTAACAAACGATTGTTTAAATAATTAAAAATATCACTTTTTAATTACGTGGTATTTTGCATCTAAGTAATAGAATGAAGGATCAAGAAACCATTTTTCGATAACTTTTATGGTTCGCGAAATATTTAAATTGTTTATTTTCACGCATCGCCATAATTTACAAACCAGTGGATAAAGGGTCTCTGTAAAATTAGTTTTGCTCTAGCTGTCTTAGTTCTCGAGATATCGTTAATTTACAATATCGACTATGTGTCGTTGAACACAGCATGTGTTAATAAACAAAATTGTTGTGAGCCAATTTTTGTGTTAAGATGAGGCCATTGAGCAATGTGATGAGACATCACTGTCATTGCTCAATGACCTAGTTAGGTAGCAGGAAGGCAGCAGTTCTAGGAAGAACTACTGGTTGCCACAGGGCGCGACACATCGCCGCGTTGTGTGAAGTGCAAACGCAGCATGTGTCGACACCGGCACCGGTAACTAGCACGGCCGTTGCTAGGACCGGTGGGCCTGCTGAATCAGCGCAATCGATTACTATAAATCGATCGCGTGGATGAAGCAGAGGAGAGACTGTGTTAGGACTGCTAGCTCACTGTGTGGCTCCGCAAGCCGGAGAGTTTACCGCAGTGAGGTACAGCCGTGTAAGGAACAGAGCAAGGAACAGTGTAAGGAACATTGTAAGGTTCAGGAGCAATATAGGATATTTTAACGAGTTCAAAAGTAGAACTTAATTTTTTACCACCCAACCTCCTCTACATCCAACAAATTTTGGTGGCAGCGGTGGGATCTCTCATTCCGTGTGTCAAGGACGGGACTCAGCAGGAGATTACGGTTGGATCAAAAAGAGAACAAGGACACTGGATGAGAAAAGAAAAAAAAAGAACGGATGAGTTCTTGTTCAAAGTAGGGGTATATTTAAAAAAAAAGAGAGAATATATATATAAACAAGTACAAAAATTATATATATACAACCCCGTTCTGAAATACTGCTCCTGAAACAAAAAAAAGCAGTCATTAGAAGAGTGTCTTGCGAACTACGAGTTCGAAAGAGAAGAAAAGACACCGCGAACTCACAGTCTCNAGTTACACGGCAACACTGACCTAACGCAAGCCAAGCGACGGGCAGTGACACAAGGCGGAGATAAGAAAGCGGCCGGACTGCAGCAACAGAACGGAAAAACAAAATCTACCGCCGGGAAATTCCGGAAGCAGTAAGCGGCAAGCGGACAAGCAGCTACGACGGAAGGGCCAGGAAGGGCACCGAGGAACCGGCTAAGGACAGCCGAAAAAGCAGCAAAAGTGGCAAAGCAGTCAACGCAAGCGAAGCAGCGGTAGCGGCGAAGCAGCGGTAGCAGAGAAGTGGCGAGGCAACG
>NW_018023646.1:0-1603 GCF_002006095.1 Pseudomyrmex gracilis | reverse complement strand
GTGAAATAAATCGCGGTAGAGTTGAGAACAGTGGAACCCCGGGCAGTGGTACTCAGAGGTCTTCTTTAATTTCATATGAGAGCGAATTGTTTTACACAAGACAGCGGGCCGAAATGAATAACGAAAGTATGGATCAGGAATTTGACGAACAAAATATAAACCGGGCTCGCGAAGAAGTGGAACGCGAAATTTCCCGAATGCGAAGCGAGTTGACTGCGGGCGGCACCGCGGGGCGCGGGGCCGCGGGAACAAGTGGGCAAGGTTACAACCCTACTGACGCAATGCTACAACAAATAGTGCGGTCATTAGAAGCAATAAGTTCGCGGATGGACGCGATGGACCGGCGGGAGACGGAACACCGCGAGACGCACGGGCGCGGGACGGGTGTGTCGATGACGCGACACGTATACAGACATCCGAGCGAACAGCTAGACGTAACGTACGGAAGAACAGCTGACAATGTGAGAAATCGCGCCGTGATGTTTAATGGAAGTCTAAAGTTAAAATACGTGGTCGAAATGCTACCGACGTTTACTGGGAAATCATCCGAGCAAGTTCGAGAATTTTTAAATGCGTGCGAGTACGCAGAGGGTATGGTCAACCCTGCGGAAGAACCCGCTCTTTTGCAAGCAGTATTGCGGACCAAGCTGAGAGGGCAAGCGTTGATAGATTTTGAAACGAAGGACATTCGTGATTTTGGACAATTAAAGGCAGAAATAGAAGCTACATATTCTGCAAAGCGAAACACTACACAGTTACAAATAGTTTAACACATTGCGACAGAAGAATAGTGAAAACGCACAGGTATATGGTCAAAGAGAAACTCAGACGGCCATGGAGTTGTACGAATCTATGGTGGAAGGCAAAGGGCACACCATAGAAGCGAAACGTACTATCATGAATACTATTAAGGAGCAAGCGCTGCAACAGTTCCAAATAAGGTTAAGGAGTGATGTCAGATTGATAATAAGATCACGAAACTATGGAACGTTGCAAGAAGCAATAAACGCAGCAAGCTCTGAGGAGAAGGTAGCGGTGCCAAAAAGCAGCCACAGTGGAAATTTTGCAGCAAAGCAAAAGGTGGGAAAAAATTTTGAGAAATGTGCGTGCTTCAAATGCGGAAAGATCGGACACTACGGAAGAGAGTGCCGATCAAGTAGAATGGCATTGCCTAAACCAAGCAGTGGCAAAGTAAATGCTGTNGACAAAACGTGCAGTTATTGCAAAAAGACAGGACATGTCAAAGAAAATTGCTGGTCACTGAAAGGCAGGAAAAATAAAAAAGGAGCTGTGAAAGCCATATGTGCGGCAAAAAATAAGAAAAAGAAAAGCCGAAGTGACAGTAGCGAGTCATCAAGTAACGAAAACGACAACGGAAAAAAAAAGACAAAATCCGTGTCACTAGCAGAGCTACAGGTAGCCGAGCTAAACGCTGTGCAAGCAGTTTTGGACTTAGTCACTGTACCGATGAAGAAAGCAAAGAAAGGTGAAGTAGAATTGCTTTATGACACTGGAGCCACAGTGTCATTGATTAAAAAGAAATATTTAAAAGAGAAAACGCCAGCCGAAAAGACGAGCATGAAGTTAACAGGCGTTACAGGGC
>NW_018023645.1:2853-10981 GCF_002006095.1 Pseudomyrmex gracilis | reverse complement strand
AGATCTCGTGGAATTGACCAATTGCAGAGTCAAATCAGCCAATCGACCAACGTGATTGATCAGTTCTACGAGACCTGCGACTTGCGTTTAATGTAGAACGGCCTTTGAGTTCCACTTTTGTGGAAATACGGCTAAAACCAGCGGCTGAAACCGTCGTAAAAAATTACAATAGNATGGCCGCTCTCAGGTTTCTCTCTGTTGATGGATACTCACCTGGTCATTCCGCGATGCGCAATACCTTTTACGAGCTCCACCAACCAGAACTGAGATCCCCACTGGGCTCTCCTCTAGTTGTCAAATCGTCTGCCGTACTGCGCTCCTAGTAATTTCGCCGATCAATCGAATGCTCTCGTCCACTTTAAAGACCCAAAACTTGCGGCGTCGGAAGTTTTTAATAAACATGCCACTTTTATAGTTATGAAGTGATGTTTGTATATTTATTTCCACAGACAATGCAGTACACTTGCGAATTCCGGCACTTGCGGTTTTACATAATTTTCCGTCTCGGGGTTCGATATTCCCAACGAATCGTGTTCGCTTTTAATTTACAAAGTACAACTTCGGGCATTACAAACAAGACGTTATGTTATTACAAATCCGACCCGGGTCAGCCGTGGTATGTTTTTGAGCGATCTTTAAATCCGGTCCCTGGATCACTCTATTGTTTTCTTGATTAGACTAATCTCGATGGGCGCGTTAGGCGGCTTTTTATTGGTGTCCTCCCCACTCCGCTGCCTTCTGGTTCCCGAACCTTCTGCCTTCCAGAGCGTTCCTTTTGCGAGACTTTTCTTTGTCTCGAACCTTCGGTTTTTTGTTTTGATTCTGCGCTCACTTGATTACTTTGTTCTTCGAGAATGTTCTCGTACCCTGTTATGTTCTCGTTGATGATAAACTTATTTCTAAACTCTAGACTGTTCCAGAAATCGCTAAACTAAATCAAATATAAACATAATCCCGCGAATACATTTATTTCTCACGCAATGGTAGAGGCTTGTCGATAACAATCCGTGCTTTGGAACATTACAATAAACATAATTAAAATAATCAAATAATAATCAAATAACGCAAAACATAAACATAATAAACAAATCACACGCATTCAAATAATAATAATAATAATAATAATAATAATATAGCTTCTTGAACAAAAAAAACAAATTATACTGCATTTAATTCATAATAATAACAGTCTCTTAACCAAATAAACCTATTAAAGTACTCAAAACATAATAACAGAGACTATCTCGCCTCTTAATTCTTTCGCTCCTCCCACTATGGGTCATTTGGTCCTAAGGTGGTACATTCGGAAGCTACGCCCGGCTGGTCATTATGCTCCCGAATGTTCCGCATAATCGCGTCTATTTGCGCCTGCGCGCGCCTCGCTTCGTTTTCGCACGGTGACTGCTGTTCGAGGCCGTCGCTGCTGTCGGCGTCGGTGCGGAGCGCGCGTTCCTGCAGGTTCTGCAGTTCTCGGAGCAGCTGCACCTGCTCTTCATTCGCCGTCGGTCGCACACTGACGTGCGCCTGGCTAAAGATCGGCGCTAATTGTTATTGTTGATTATATGTAATAAAAAAATGATTATTATATGAAAATTATTATATGTAATAAAAAAATGATTCAGGACTTTTCGACTCAGTTTTACTTCTATCTGCCTACGAGACATGTCACACCAATTCTGGGACACCTTGTATAATATGTATATAACATTATTATATGTATATGTATATGTAATATCAGAGAGAAACCTGAGAGCGGCCATCCTATTGTAATTTTTTACGACGGTTTCAGCCGCTGGTTTTAGCCGTATTTCCACAAAAGTGGAACTCAAAGGCCGTTCTCNATGAAACTCAAGTCGCAGGTCTCGTGGAACTGATCAATCACGTTGGTCGATTGGCTGATTTGACTCTGCAATTGGTCAATTCCACGAGATCTGATNCTTGCGTTTAATGTAGACCGGCCTTTGAGTTCCACTTTTGTGGAAATACGGCTAAAACCAGCGGCTGAAACCGTCGTAAAAAATTACATAAGGATGGCCGCTCTCAGGTTTCTCTCTGGTAATATGTATCATACGTATATAGTTATTTTTATATATTATCAAATTGTTTCACAGCGATTTTGTTTTTATATGAATAAACTTTAGTGACTATGAGCTTATTCATAAGCTTATTCAACTGTTGGCATATATCTATTTGTTATAATTTTTTCATCTTATTTATATACGGTTTGCCCTATTCATTTTTTAATGTTTCGAGTTTTACATATATTTAATTGTATACACAATAATATATATATAGATATAATAGAATAAAATAATAATATAATAGAATTATATTTATTTAGTGGCTACATATGAATATTAATATTAAATATATGTTGTTTTAAACGAGACTGTTACAATATACGTTCCTTCCATATATATACCGGAGACATTATAGATTCATCTATTAAACACATATATACACATACATATGTTATTTGTCAACGTTAAATATTAAGTAAATGGCCAATACTTTTACGTTTTGAGAAGAAAATAGGAAGGAAGAGCAGTTACATTATCGACACGAAGTAGTTGTGGATAACCGATTGCTACTAGTTAGTTCGTACGGCGCTCGTTGACGCTACGAGCAACTGCCGCGCTTGCCCCCCAATCCCCGCGTCTATTCCGCGATTCAATGACGCGCTGTGTACATCATTTTGTGGCGTATATAGAATGGCGTATGGACTAGCTCTAAGACCCGGTTTCACAATTCGCGGTTAACTCGAATTAACCGAAGTTCGACTTGCTGAGCTCGGTTTAACGCGTTCAATCTTCTTTGTCAAATCTTCTCTAACCAATCACAGTTCATGTTTAGGAAGAAAAGATGCGTTACGCCGAGTTCAGCAAGTTGGGCTTCCGTTAATTCGAGTTAACCGTCAATTGTGAAACCGGGCCTAACTGGTTTTCAGTTAAAAACTCATTTAGACACAAAAATATTCCAAATTTAAATCTAGTGATTTTACTGTTTTTAGTATTACCAATTTCAAATGCTTCCGTTGAACGAGTATTTAGCAATTTAAAAAGATTAAAAATGATCAAAACACTTTGAACACAGAAACTATAGTAGCTCTTATGTCGACCAGTGCAGGCATAAAAAAAAAGGTGGCTGTGTATCATTTGAACTTACCAAAAAAATGCTAAATATAAAAATTAATTATAAAAGTTAGAATTAAATAGAAGACTTGAAACTTTATGGTGATAGATGTAATAATACACTAATTTGTTATATATGTATTTATTTTTAGCATTTTATATGTGGCTCTGAACTTGTAATATTAGTATAATATATCTATCTTACTATGTTGCAATATTTTTAAATATTTATAAATGCTATAAACATTCTATAAATACATATATATATGTTTTCCAAATATTACTTAATACATATGCTAAATGTAAATCGTTTAAATTAAGTTTTAATTTTTGGAACCCAAAATATGTATTTAAATTAGTAACTTAATAAATACTTTTTCAAAAAACTATCTTAAAGTTTTTTTTGGGTTCAATCATAGGAAATTTTGAATAATTTTAAATATTTCTATGTATAATAGTGGAAAAGTTACTGGCAGCGCTGTAGGTGGTATGATCATGGACATAGGAATATAGGGACGGAGCATAGACCCAGAATATAGGCGAGAGAAGTGAAGCCGAAATGCGAGGGGCAGGTGTGCCTAATTTTTATTGTGCTGCGATTGTGTGTATGCTCAATACTGCTTAACCTTTCAGATGGGGTGTTTTCCAACAACGGAACACTGTCATACACTGGTCTAGTTTCCACCGTAGCATTAATTCACATCTAATGCGACGTAGAATCAAATTTAAGTCGATGAAAACCTGTCAAATTGCGCTGATTTCGCTTCCGCTTTGATCTATAAGTACTCTACTTCCAATGGAAACGGAACACTAAATTTGATCTGTACCGAAGTTGAGGATTTCGGAGGAAACTAGACCACTGTGTCACTCAATTCGGTTCCACTCCGGTACAGATCAAATTTAGTGTTCCGTTTCCATCGGAAGTAGAATAGAAATGAGAAAAATTAATATTTCAGTAGAGCCAACTTAAAACTCGCTTGTGTAAATATAAACAGACATAACCTGGAAAGAATATAATCCGAGAAACCTCTAATTGACTCCGCGGAAACGATTCAATCATATATTTTATCTTTTTATTTTTAACTTACATCGACTTCTTACCAAGACACATAGAGCTTATACTCATGGAGAGGCCCTGCGAGCGCAAGGAGGATTGACAAAGAGAAATATATTTTTCTGTTTCAATTGTGGCCACTTTTTATAGAAGAGAATAACAGAGAACACGGAGTGGGGGAGCCACAGTTGAGACAAAATATATCCAAATATATCTCTCTTTGTCGATCCTGCCGGCGCGGCCCTCTCTATGGTTAGCATATAGGCAGGGCTACTCCATGAGTATAAGCTCTATGCCAAGGTTTTGGTTTTGGTGCTCTTTTGGCTCAGTGGACCTACAAAGCTAGTCCATACGCCATTCTACGTCTTTTTGATGATAGGTTTAAAACCGTGGATAGGGTTCCTGACGCCTAGCCACGGAGTTGTATACTGGTTTAAATTAACAGATAACAATAAAGAAAGTGGTGTAAAACACCGAAAATTGTCCAAAAATATTCGCACCGTAACTACGCACATTCAACCGGTACGGCTGATGCAACCCAACTAGCTCTATGCCAAGATCCGACATAATGCAGACATAATGAAAAATAGAGGTTGGCATTGGGTGTGTTTAGACGAAGCTAGCGCTACGTAGCGCTACGTAGCGGTTTCATGTAGCAGTTGCAATTGCTGCGTTACTTCTGCTGGACAGTATTGCTACGCGCAGCATGTTCTATAGAAGTAACGCAGCACTTGCAACTGCTACATGAAGCCGCTACGTAGCGCTACGTAGCGCTAACTTCGGCTAAACACACCCATTATTTAGTTTCAAACGTTTCCACCGATTAGGCCTGTTCTACAATACAGTCGTAAGCTGTAAGTTGCAAGAAATAGAGCAATCACAGATAAATCACAGAAGAATAATCGATTGTGATTGGTCAATTTCTTACGACTTACAGCTTACGACTGTATTGTAGAACAGGCCTTAAAACTTTACGTCAATTCGCTGCCACTCCGATAAACCTTATAGATCAAAGTGAAAGTGAAATAAGCGCAATTTGACGCGATTCCATCGACTTAAATTTGATTCTACACCGCATTAGGTGTGAATTAACGCTTCGGTGAAAACTAGGTCAGTGTAACCAGAGAGAAGCCTGAGAGCGGCCAACTCAAGTCGCAGGTCTCGTGGAACTGATCAATCACGTTAGTCAATTGGCTGATTTGACTCTGCTATTGGTCAATTCCACGAGATCTAAGACTTGCGTTTAATGTAGAACGGCCTTTGAGTTCCACTTTTGTGGAAATACGGCTAAAACCAGCGGCTGAAACCGTCGTAAAATACTACAATGGCATGGCCGCTCTCAGGCTTCTCTCTGGTTGAACACACAGCATTGTAGCTGTGTACAATTGTGTCGACTTGTGTCGTAGTTGGAAAGCACCGAAGTGTACACAAAGTTACACAGGCTGCTTTCCTTTTAAGAGACACAGTCGACACAAGTCGACACAAAAGTCATTCTGTCTTCGTTCAGTATTCAGTGAGAAACAAAGACAGAATGACTTTTGTGTCGACTTGTGTCGACTGTGTCTCCTAAAAGGAAAGCAGCCACAGTGTCGCCTGTGTACGTAGTTGGAAAGCACCTATGGTTGACAGATTTCAAATTATCTTACGCACAGCAAGTTGGATTACAAGTGATTTGGCAATTGTCAGCAAATAATTAATATAAAAAAAATAAAAATAATTAATATAAAAAGAATAAAAGCTATTCTGTTATAATGTTAATTAACAGACAAAATAAATGTTATACGTATATATATATTTTATAAAAATATATATTTGTGTTATAAATTCAACATATGCGTTTGTAAGTTAAAAAGAAAAAAAATACACTAAATTTTACAATAGAGCACATAAATTAATATAATGTTAATAATTGCAGTAAATAAAATATAAAAAAGACATTAAATACTCTTATGAAAAAGAACTACTGTCGATTACATATAAATAAAGTCAGTAATATAAATATTACTGACAATCACATAAGAATATTATTAGGCATTACAGGAATCACTGAAAATATTACTGTCAATTACACAGAATGCCAGTAATTTTTTTGTACCACTGCCGCAATATATTACTTCCAGTAGTTCTTTTTCGTAAGGGTAACTATTATAAGATATATATGTCTTATATTATATTATTAAATTTACTAATACGTATATTATAATACATATATTATAAAACAACAATATATATTATAAAATACAAAATATATATTATAAAACATATATATTATAAAATAACACTATTTTCCACAAGTTGCGAGTATTATTTTTTGGAAAACTAAATGTGACTACAAATAAATTATCAAACACCTTTTCTAAAACTAGACTACTATTATTTTAAAATAACACACAAATTTATTACCTGTTGTCTGAGATAAGCATATGCACCAAGCGCGGTGCGAGCGCTTTTAAATTTCTTTGCGGCGCAGAAATGAGCGCTGCGCAGCAGGCAGCGCGCCTATTAACGTCGCGATAAGGGAAATGTACCTGCGCAGGATCACAAACCAATCGCAAAGTGCCCCGCGGCGCGGGGCAGCCTATTATGCGATAACACATGCGTGTCTGCGCGAACGGGCGATCCCGATTCGCAGAAAACATGCTTCGTTTTCTGGAAGCACCCTCAAAAAGTGCAAATCACGCAGACCGTTTCATGAAAAAACAAAAGGAACCTTCGAGAAGAAAAATAGTATATAAAGCCAGTACAGATTCAGGAAACCCCTATTCTTTCGTGACGCGCAAGTCAAATCTCGCATAGCATTTTGCAGTCAAGGAAATTAGACGGTCGCTCGCTGGCTAAATTTCCTTCCCTTTTTTTTCATTGCTAATTAACACATTCGGTCGCTTGCCGATTCCTTTTTTCTCACAAAGTCGTGGCTATCTACAAATTAATAACAAATTGTAAATAGTGTACATAGTTATTATTTTCTCAGTAACATTATACTTATTATCTACCAGTTTAATTGCGTTTCTTCTTTTTTTTTGTGTGTGTCTTGTGTCACCTGCAGTGCGAGTTCTTTAGTTAGCAAAGAGACACCTGTGAAATGTAATTTTTTTATTTTTGTTTGTATTGGTAGTTTGTTTCCAATTGTGATTGTCTGACCTATTGCGACAATTTGAGACACAGCACAGCATCATAATTATTTATTTATATTGTGAATATATTATGTATTAAATATATGTTAATTTGCGTATCTTTTTCCGCGCTCTCGTTGCTTTCGTACAATTCAAGTATGACATTGCGCTTGCGCACAACAACAACTAATCATATTTATTTATGCTCCATCTAGCATAGCACAAAATATTGAAAACACAGCAAGATTATTCAACCGGACACCATTTGCATTGGGATGAAATCATTTTCTTGATAGTGTGTACTGCATATTAAGTTGTATTTTGTAGGTTTAAAATCGTCTCTTCCAATTGTTGCAATCCACAGTTGTAAAATATTCGAGCGATTTAATGGAAATCTACAATATTTATACTGTTTACTTACATAACCTTAAAATATTTCAACTTAGAAGTATAAATAAATATCCGACTTACCGAAATAAATAAAATCCATCTTTTGTGGTATTTTTACACTGTGGAATGCAACAAGAGCTCGGCATGTTTACACAGTGATGTTACGTTTACGATGGTACTTTTTTACTTTACCTGTATCACTACACCGAGTAGCACATTCGCTACTCGGTGTTACTGATCATACTGTTATACACGCACCGCCGCCATTTTGTTGTAGGTTGTCATGGCCGAAACCATATATGTAATACTCCTATATTGCTTGCTTCGTATACTTCCCATGAGCGGTTTGTCCGCCGATGAAGTGAGACAGATGATAGATGTATTGACCGTTCTGCGCATGCGCTAGATTCTGAGGTAGGAGTAGGCTGCGCAGATCTTAT
>NW_018023645.1:0-1143 GCF_002006095.1 Pseudomyrmex gracilis | reverse complement strand
CTTTGTCTCGCTCGCACTCGCTTAGTAGACGCGCCTGCGCATAATGACGCTCGACTATCTATGCCCATATTTGGACTTTGTGCGTCTCTCTTTCTCGGGCCTCTCATTGCGAAGATACGCGACTAGCAATATAGAAGTATTACATATATGGTTTTTCCATATCCCACATTCTCAAGTTAGCGATCTAATAGTGGGTGCTTTCCAACAACGGAACACTGTCATACACTGTGTGACACAGTGTAACACAGTGTCGACTTGTAGTTGGAACGCTTTTAGCTTTTAGTTTTCATCGTCAGAGTGCGGAACAATCACTTTACATAAGTTATTTAAGTTTTCCGGTATATATGCGTGATGAATATAGTATATTTTAAACTATCGCTAAAAAATAGCCAAAGTGAGTAACCATACTGTTCCGAATATCATTTGAAAGCACAGCAAAAAACAGTCTACAAGAATAGCATTCCATAGAAAAATAAACGGAAAAAAGTTGGTATCCATGGAGTGACACAATTGAACCAGAAAGAAGCCTGAGAGCGGCCAGGCCTATAAGAGTTTTTACGATAGCTATTCCGGCCCGTAAGCTAGCGCATGTCCATGGGTGGTGCACATTGGCAACTACGTAGCGATGTCCACGAGCTACTTGTCGATACGTACGCTATGTCCAAACGTGGACATGGTTCTATTCCGTGCTGTGGACATGGTTCTACTCTGTGCTATGTGCACGATTTCAAGCGTCGAGAAAGATCAAGCAGCCGGCCAGCACCGAAGTAGTGGGGGAACGCACACAAGCGAAACCGCCGTCGTCCGTGTGCGCTCGTAGAAGAGTGCAGACATATTATGTTCCGTCTCCCTTTCACCAAGCCGAGTATAAGGCGAGACACAAGGCATGTTTACGTTGCGCGCTTGTTGCGTATGACAACGTGAAATGCTTTCTCAAGATTTGTAGTCTTGAAAAAAGTTTATAAAAGTTCATTCTCTCTTGATGTGGTTTATTATTGATATAATAATTATTATCAATAATAAAACATCAAAATGCATTATATAATTTTCTTAATTATTAATACGAGTTAACTGTGTCATAATTTAAAAGTTTTTTTATAGAATATTGAGGAACATTTACTACATATAATATACTATCTATCT
>NW_018023644.1:9299-10893 GCF_002006095.1 Pseudomyrmex gracilis | reverse complement strand
CTTGCGTGACAGTGTCGTCTACGTATAACTTGGTCGCGGCGTCAGAATTGTTTCGCGGTTTCTTCAAACGAGTTATCGCGCGCTCATTAGCATCGTACTCGTCTGATGACGCGGATAAACAGAGAGCGTAGTTGCGTACGTAATTGCGCAAATTAGCTAGTCGAAAGCGTTCTTTGTTATTGTAGTAGTAACCGCGCCTTTGCAACGTCGAACCGAACTTGTTGACGCTCATCGCGCGCAAACGCAACTGTCGACGTTCGCCAAGCAACGGTTCAATTTATAATCACTCCCGCCTCGCGAAGCTCTTCGATGATGGACAAAAACTCGTTGTCATGCGAGTCGTTTCCCGCGCGACAAGACGCCTCCAACAATCTCAAACGATCCACGAGTTCGTCCCAGTGTACGTAATCTATCGCGTTGTTGGTCAATTTCATGGCGATCGGATGCAATCCCTCACCCGTCGTCGTTTGGTGAANGTTGAAGAACAACGGTGCGATAATATTTTTGTACTTGTAACCTTTGCTGCTCTTTACAGGCGCTGTGNGACGATGATCCCGTCTGTGAGCGTTAGTTGTCAGCAACAAATCGCGATACACGCGTTTGTCGCTCTCGGTATACGCGGTGCTGTCGGGATGCTTCATGAATATCAATTCGTACAGACCCGGTGTGCCCGCGTATCGAACGTCGTCCACGATGATGGAGTCGTCGGAACCGACGTCGAAGCGTTTGCTGCCGAGCATTGTACCCTCTTCACCAAAGTACACGCCGAATGTTGTGTCAATGGTCTTCGATCTGTCGGTGCTCAACAGAGCGCCGATGTATCTGCGACCCAACGATCCCAAACGCTGGAGCAACGTGTTTCTCGTTTCGCCGTCGCTCGTTCGCGCGAGTTCGTCGACCGTGCGTTCGAGCAACGTGGGCGACGCGGGCGGCTCGGGCGTTGGGATCGCATCGCTGTTGTTGTTATCACCCGCGGAAAAGAGTAATAATGTCAACGGTGCGACGTTTGATCGACGTCTTTTTGGTTTTAACGGCGTCGGTCTCGTCGCCGCGTCGTCTTCGAGTTTCCTCTTCACACCTGTTGTATAAAAACTNTCCGTTGGTTTTGCGCTCTCCACAAGTTCCTGCAACGGCTCAACGATCGGCTTGAATTGTCGTTCGAGAGCGAACTCTTCCTCGATGCGACCCGTTTTCAACGATCGATGTTTCTTGCGTATCGATTNGCGCGTTCGAGCGATCTCTTTCGCCAAACGCTCGCGTTCGTCGATATCGGCGGTCAACGCCGACGCGCGCGAAGCCTCGTTGTCGTCGTCGTTGCTCGACATACCGTTCGCAACTGTCGCTGTTTACGGCACGGCAAACTCGTTGAACCCGCGTCTGTACCTGCCTTTGCGAAACGAGCTCTCCTTGTCTATCACAACGAAACCGTACGTTCGCCGCCAGCACGCACGACACAGTTCCGAGAAGTCGTTGTACGACATGTCGGTGTTGACGTGATCGTTGTAAACGTGTCGAAGATTCGTGCCGTCCTGTCGGAACAGTATCAACAGATTTGCGTTGTCGCGAATCAGATGTTTCGGCATCTTGGCGTACG
>NW_018023644.1:7211-9284 GCF_002006095.1 Pseudomyrmex gracilis | reverse complement strand
ACCTCACTCGTCGGCACAACTTCGCAGTTGTTCGCGAACGTGAAGTAACCTATTTCATCCATTGATCCCAACAATTGCTCCAGATAGCGATATTTTGGTTGATGCAGAGACTTCGAATACACGTAAACGTTCTCGAATCGCACACCGTGCTGACTCTCCAACAAACGTATCAGAACGTTCGTCTTGCCGCAGTTGGACGGTCCGCAAACGATTGCGCGTATCGCGTTCGGCAGAAGAGGACCGTGCCTCTTTTTGATTCGCGCGTTTTTCTCCCCCTCGTTTGATCCCCCTCGTCGCGTTCGTTCTTCAACATTCGACACCCGTATCGCGAACGGTTGTTTAACGAAACGCATGTTGCCATCCGTTTCGCGCTTGCGCAGCGCGTCGGCGCGATTCCAAACCGTTTGTTTGTTTGTTAAAAAACAACAACAAAAAAACAGTTGTTGAATCGCCGATTGCTCAGTCGTTGCGACAAGCGTAGCGCGAGCGGATCGCGAGCNAACTGAACAAACGTTCGAACGCGATTGGTCGTCGAAACCGCGTCGGATGCGTTTCGCGAACGCCGCAGGTCTGTTGAACAGCGCTATAAACGCTTTGCCGTTTGAATTGCACATACCTATCAATTTTGCGGACCCGGCACAAAGCTCGCCAAACGGTTGGCGCGAGGCGATCGCGGAATAAATCCGTTGGACGCCGCGTGTCGCGAGCACGACATCGCCTACTCGCGCAAATCCAAACTCGCCGCGCGTCACGACGCCGACCGGTTGCTCGCTAAAAAAGCGCGCGAACGCATAACAGCCGCCAACTCTACTCTGGGAGAAAAGGTTGCCGCAAAGGCTGTTTGGGCGGCCATGAAGGCCAAAACGAAGCTCGGCGCGGGCTCGAAGAGACACAAGATAGGTAAAAGGAAAAGACATGCAAAAAAGAAAAAGAGAATTCTACCGGTTGCTAAACGCGGCGGCTTGTTGCCTCTATTGCCTGTGTTGGAAGCCATCGGATCGTTGATCGGTNGTGCGGCTGGTGTAGCGAAAGCCGTTGGCAATCGAAAGGCCGCTGCGCGCCAATTGGAGGAACTGCAACGACACAATCGCGCGTTGGAAGGTCGCGGATTGTATCTCGCACCTTACAAGCGCAACGCGTTCGGAAGAGGTCTTCGCGGTAAAAAAAAAAAAAAAACCACGCGGAAGCAAGCGATAGATGTCGCTTTACCATCCGGTGTTACCACNAATGTGCAACTCGACGCGCTTGCCCAACGACTTTGCATACCGTTCTTCAGGGGTGTATTTATGCGCAACGCCTTACCCGCGCGCGTACGCGCGAACGAAAGCGGCATCGTCAACCTCGACGACGCTATCGGACCGGGCACGCATTAGGTCGCCTACGCCAAGAAAGGACGCAACGCGGTGTACTTTGACGGATTCGGCAACTTGCGTCCGCCGCGAGAACTCGAGCGCTATCTAGGAAGCAACACGGCGATCGCGTACAATCGTCATCAGTATCAAACATACGATCAGAACGTTTGTGGTCAATTGTGTCTGCGATTTCTGAGGGATCTCGAGTGGTGAGCGATCGTTCTCGCGCGTTCTCAACAATGTCGATCACGCTTACATTAACCGGTAGAAGCAGCGTTCTCGCGGTGAGTTACTATCCACCTATCGATCTGAGCGACGGAGTCTACGAACTCGGTCTTACAAACTTCGAATCTTACAACACGATACCAAACGTCGACTCGACGAACAACAAGTTCTACTTCGACGATAACGACGAAACGATAACGATTCTCGTGGGTTCGTACAAATTGCGCGCCCTCGCTCGTTTTCTGAACACCGCTGTGCTTTGCAGACGTCAGGAACCAAAGGCGAGCGTTAACAAGAAAAACGATGACGACGACAACAACAACGATGACGGCTACAATATGTTCGATGACGACGACGGCAACGACGATGATAACGATGTGAGTGACAAGAGCGCGTTGACGCTTCGCGCCAACGAAAACACCATGCGAAGCGAGATCAAGTGCGCTTATCGAGTCAACTTTTCAAAACCCAACAACATCGGCTCGCTGCTCGGTTT
>NW_018023644.1:4933-6206 GCF_002006095.1 Pseudomyrmex gracilis | reverse complement strand
GGAAAGTTCAGTCTGCAAACCACCGCTGGAGCAGCGGAAGGAAGCGGCGTGGTTGCCGCGTTGACAAACAATTGCGTTGCGTTTATGTTCGATGAGATCAGATACGAGCTCAATGGTGTAGAAATCGATCGAAATCGCAACCCTGGTGTAACGAGCACGTTAAAGAACTATGTGTCTCTAACCAGCGAAACGGGAAACGTTCTGCGACATGCGGGATAGAACTTGTTTACTAATAAAGGTGCTGGTGAATTCAATTTTTGCGTACCTCTCCGCACATTGTTGGGATTCTGCGAGGACTATAAACGCGTTGTGATCAACGCGAGACACGAACTCATTCTGATACGATCGCGCAACGACAACAATAGCGTCTTTGCTTCGGCTAATAGCGGACCAACGGTGGAATTGCACAAGGTGCAGTGGCGAATGCCACACGTTGTATTAAACGATGTGAACAAATTGAAGCTGTTGCGCACTTTGGAAAGCGGTCAATATTTGACCATGGGTTTTTGCTCGTGGGATCTGTATGAGTATCCGCTGTTACAGAGCACAACATCTCATTCATGGGCTGTAAAAGCGGCTACACAATTGGAAAAACTGCGTTACATCATTTTTGCGTTGCAGACCGGNCGAAAGAATGTTGTCAGCCGAGATTGCTCGCGATTCGATCATTGCAACNTATCAAATGTAAAGTTGTTCCTGAATTCAGATTTCTATCCCTACGATGATATGAATCTAGATTTTAGTAAGGAACGATACGCCATTTTGTACGACATGTACATCAAATTTAGACGATCCTACTACGGATGCGACGAGGACGAGGNGCTTCTAACGTTGGACAAGTTCATCTACTGCGGACCGCTCGTGGTCATCGACTGTTCGCGCCAAAACGTAACCGTCAAGAGCGCCACCGTTGACGTTCGCATTGAATTCAACTGCAAAGAAAATGTACCCGCCGACACAACCGCGTACTGTCTGATCATACACGATCGTATCGTCGAGTACAACCCGCTGACCAGCGTCGTGCGGCGTATCGTTTAGAGCAGTTGTCAGTCGCGTACGGTCAACGATGTCGCACACTTTGTCTGGGTCGACGACAACAATGTCCACCATGCTGCGTTCCTCGGTGGACATACCAATATTTGTGGATCTTCAAGGTTTTATGATTGGAAATAACAACTTTATAACTAAGGAAGCGGCAATACTTCGGAACGGACGCGAGCTGATTCACCATGTGTTTCGAGAACCTATGTCGTGGAACCTGTTGACAAAAGCC
>NW_018023644.1:2387-3818 GCF_002006095.1 Pseudomyrmex gracilis | reverse complement strand
TATTTGCTTGGTTTTCTTTATTTACTTTTTCTTTTAACACTTACAGTTGTTGTAACAGGACCACCTCTTCTATAGGATTCGGCGTAACCACGAAGAAGAACCCTCTCCCGCTTTCTGTATTCGTTTGATTGATCTTCTTTATTTTTGTGATATGTTTGGCCAACTGTTTACTCTTATATATCAGAGCTTCTGCGGCAGCCACGATACGGTCCGCTGCATCGACGCACTCGTCCAGTCTATCCATTGCTGTGTTTATAACTTTCTACTTATTTGCTCTGTATGCATTATCCTTTTTATAGTTTGTTGCAGCGGATGCTTATCCCCAACATGTGCACCATGTTTTCCACGAATTCTTAATTTCATTAACTTTGTGTGGTTGGACACATTTTGTGTGATATTTACACATCCTACAGGACGTTCTAATCAGAACTATTTCTCTTAGAAACAGTACTGAGAACAGTAGAGCGTCTCCGCAGNATCCGTAGCATTCTGATTATGTCTATGCGTTATTCTTAGCGCGCGTCTTGGATTTGCGAGATCAGCCGCAACTTCCGGATGCAACTCTATATAAAACATCTCAANACTTCCAGAGTTTTGACGCTTCCGCTGCAGCCGTCTGCCGCGCGTTGCGGTTTTTTTGTACTAATTATATATTACTATGTGTGCAACAGCTTTTTTATTTGCAACTACATTAGTATTATTTTGTTTTGTAAATTCTAATCTTCCGCTGCAGCCGTCTGACGCGCGTTGCGGTTTTCCTTGTACTAATTATGTATATTACCGTGCGCGCAACAGCTTTTTATTTTTTTTTTTGCAACAACATTGGTGTTATTTGTTCTGTAAATTATTGCGATTGTTGCGCTCTCCCTTCTTCGATCGCCACCCGCGCGGCAATCAACTGTTATTTAATATCAGTTTGCGCGCGAAGACGATGACGTCGCTCGCGTTGTCGCTGACGTTTCTCGCGCTCTTCGTCGCGTTCGCGACGTCGACTTCGATCGCGTTGACGAGGTCGATGACAAATACAACAAAGAGGAGCGTTGTCGATGGAAGAGAGACCGCTATCGCGTTCCTACGCAAGTACGGTTACCTAGAGGTTAACGCCGAAAATTCATTGATTTCCGAGAGCGCGTTGAATCACGCTGTCTCGCTTTTTCAAGAATTCTACAATCTACCTATAAATGGTGAATTAAACGCGGAAACGATGCGCACAATGAACAGACCGCGTTGTGGAGTTCGAGACATCCAAACGCGTTACTCGAACAAGGAGTACATACACAAGTGGCCGACNGCACATCTTACATGGAACTTTTTGTTCGCTTCTAGAGCGAATCTACAAATAGCTGAAACTGCGTTTGCTCTGTGGGCAGCGAATTCATCGCTGACTTTTACACGCAGCGTGCACAATCCTAACATTGTGATTTCATATAA
>NW_018023644.1:0-1322 GCF_002006095.1 Pseudomyrmex gracilis | reverse complement strand
CAGCGAATTCACCAGTTTTATGCACTCTGCGGGACCTTTTAATATGCGTTTAATTGATATTCATTGTCCGGATATAAACATCTTATACAACTTAAAGTCCCTAGTTTCTCAACTCGAAAAGTATGAACACGCTCTTCATTCAGAGTCGATATAGTATGTGTGCGCGTTGAGAGTGGGGGTATTCGCTTTATTATTTTATGCGAGGGATATATAAAACGCTACATGGCAACCGTACAGTCAGTCAGTCATTCACCCTCGTTGTGATCGTCCTGTGTGCTACGGGTTGTCGATCTTTCTCCTCTTCGCAAAGAACAGCTCGACGATGTTTCGCTCGATGGTTCCGATGAAGCAACAACAACCTTCCATCAATCTTCAGCGCGAGCCTCAACACAACGGTGTGAAGAGAAAGAAATTTGATCAAGGGTAAGTATTTTTATTTTTATTTTTGCATTCTTTTTGTTGCTTCTATTTTTTATTATTTTGTTTAATTCACGATAGAATCACGTTTAGTTGTCTTATTCACAGACAATGCAATGGCATCCAACCAACACAACCTATGCGGATATTGAGTCGCAAGTACATATTAACCAAGACGGGATATAAATATTTCGAGCTCGGCATCGGTATCTCATCCAAAGATGCTTCACCAACCGTTGATGTGGCACTAGGTGACAATAATGGGAACGAGGTGCTTTTGTCGCCGGAAATGTGGAACACGTTGTTGGATAACGAACGAGTCATCACGTTGTATTTGTCTGGCCAGAGCGATGCGCAGCCGTCGATTCTTGTCGACGATCTAGCGGTATCGTTCAGCTTAATAAACACCGCGAGGATTATACGTCTGTCTACAAAAACCAGTCGCATATTACTTTCCCACTATTCAATGTGCAACTTGTTCAACTTAACACATTGCGTGGCATGCATCATTGCCTACTTGAACAATGTTGTTATTCGCGTGCGAGACAGATTGTCGCGGTATTTCACAATCTTGTCTGAAACATCGGATCCCGCGAGCTTCGCAACTGCTGTCGCACAGAGCGGTTGCTTCGACGTCAACGATATTGTCGATTGCAAACTGATGGCTGTATGTTACGGTGTTGCCCCTTAATATAAANTATTATTGTTTAATTTTTCATTATATCACAATATGTTTACAAAAAAAACATAAAATAAATTTCCTATAATCTTTAATAACATAGAGTTTTTATTTCACATTCCTAACACAATGCGTTCCATTACATCCTTTTGCACCACTAGTCCTCAAGATGTAAACATATATCTAGGTTGTTACTTGTTTGCGTTTCAAAAACACCACATCCAGT
>NW_018023643.1:2396-11005 GCF_002006095.1 Pseudomyrmex gracilis | reverse complement strand
GCGTTAACATATCGTAATATTAAAACATTTAAAAAGATGTAAGTGCGATATCAAAGATATAAAATGTATAAACATTTTATTGAATATGCATTGATGCAATTTTTTTGTACATATGTTATAAATATATAATATAATATTAAGAATGCATCACGCATCTCATCCCAACATTATGCTTTTCAATATGATAAAATGTAGCGTAACAAAACTTTTGACTTGTATTTTTATAAATACTTACATTAAGAACGCATCTCGTCCCAACATTATGCTTTTAAAATGTGTAGTGTAACAATATAGATAGAAATAACAAACAGATATAAAATGTATAAACATTTTATTGAATATGCATACAGGCATATTGATGCTAATTAAGAACGCATCACGCATCTCGTCCCAACATTATGCTTTTCATTCAATATGATACGTAGCGTAACAAAACTTGACTTGTAAACTTACATTGCTTGTACATATTATAATACAAAAGAATTGCTTGTAATGCTTGTACAACATATATTTAATCATTACAAAATAAAAATAACTTAATCATCTATTTCCTATACCTTTTCTATCAAGTTTATATGTACCTGTTTCATCTTATATAAAATTTTAAAACATATACTAAGAAATTAAGTAAATTGCATATTTTTAGACATCTAGTAGTAGAAATAACAAAAAGATATAAAATATAATATAATATTGAATATACACATACAAGCAATAGCAATTGTCAATGCTAATTAAGAACGCATCTCATAAAAACATATACTAAGAAATTAAGTAAATTGCATATTTTTAGACATGTCTAGTAGTAGAAATAACAAAAAGATATAAAATATAATATAAATATTGAATATACATACAAGCAGTAGCAATTGTCAATGCTAATTAAGAAAGCATCTCGTAAAATATCAAGTAAATTGCACATTTTTAGATTCTAGTAATTTAAAAAATATAAATAAACATATTTAATCTCCTGGAAGGAGTGCTGTTGATATCCATCCATAGTTGCTATCCACATCTATATAAAAAAACGATAAATACGTAGAATACATAATAATATATAGAATACGTATAATAAAAACATAATATATAAATATAAGAATACTTACTTAAGAATAATATTGAACGAGTGCTGTTGGTATCTATTATAACAAACGACAAGTTCATAGAATACATAATAATATATAAAATACGTATAATAAAAACATAATATATAAATATAAGAATACTTACTTAATAGTATTGAATTATTGTCTTGCCTCTACGTCCACGGCCACGGCCACGACCACGGCCACGACGATTGTTGTAAAATGCCCGAGTTTTTCCTGCACTGGCCCATCGTTTTGGAATGTTTTCTATAAAAAGTTCACATGTACATATACAAATATCTATGATTATAATTATATGTATATGTATGTGTGTTGTATAAAAGAAACTATATTTGTATGTACCTTTATTTGATTTATTTTGTGGATTTTCTGGATTATGTTCTTGAGAAGGTCCTGCTTCTTCCACATCCATTTGTGGATTTTTTTCTAATAGTTCTTTTACTTTGTTTTGTAAAAAAAGAACTTGTTCTTTAATTCTTTTCAATTCTTCATTCTCAGTTAGAGATAACTCATGGAGCTCTCTATAAAAGTTATTTTCGTCGTTGGCCATGGTTGATTGAAGATACAAATTGAAAATATCCTCTTCTGAAAAATTGTTCGCACTTATGGCTTTTAGTTTGTAAAGGCACTTGTTTCTATATAAGAAGGATCCGGTGAGAACGACGCAGAGAGTAACGACAATAAAGATGGCCCAGAGAATAACGACGATAAAAAAGTTCATTAAAATTTGACGCACTGTATCTATTACGCACTGACCGACCGACGCACGTCTAACCTTTTTTCATGCGACACGTTCATTAGTTACATTTTATAGTAATAATCGCGCTTCTATTGATGCGCTTTCAGAGAAGAGTTAGGGCCATTGCACAAAAAAAAATTTTAGCCGTAACCGTATTAGTTGGAATGCTGGCCAGCGATTGGTCAATTTGCTTACGCCTTGCGATTACGTTACGTGCAATGGCCTTTAGGCTGCGTTCGGGAAGCGCGCTGTTATTTGGACATAAAACAAAGATAGAATGACGCAATATAGCGCTGATAACGCGCTTCTCGAACGCATCCTTATTTGTTTGTGTCATATGACACCTGTGACAAGATCAACGCTATTTAATAGCTTTGATTGTAAGTATTTGCCATATATATATATATAATACATATTATGTGTGTGTGTGTGTATATTATATTTACATGTTGTACTATTGCATTACAGATATCGTGTGTATATAACGTGTGTTTGTTTTTATACACGCACGTGGTGAGTATCGTATTAGTAATATATACCTATTAATATATATCTAATAACATTTTGTGTAATTATACTATTTATTGTTGTAAATAGGATAACGTGTGTGTACAAAGTGTGTGTGCAGTTTTTTGACACTTCATCAGTGGTGTTTTTGAGATTTGACAACTTCGACCGGATAAGTAAGTATATTAAAAAGTAATGTCGCGTATCTTTTTCACATTCAAACTTTGTAGGCGTGTATGATTTTTATTTGTTAACTGATTGCAAAAGGTATCTCTTGTTGTTAAAAGATCTCTTGTTGCTAGAAGATTGTATGTAGTGGTTTTTGTTTACAACTGAAAATCATACACGTCAACAGAATATCGAACCATCGCTTCTCATGTTTTTGCAAATTTTTATTTATATACATTCGCACTAGTTATTGAGATAATAAATGAATTAATAAATGTGAAGCAATAAGCGCACAAGGAACTGTAATCCGACTCTATAAGCTTGCACGATTATCATCTGTAAAGAAAAATTGCTTTCTTAGCAACGAAAGGCGAAGAAACAAACAAGCGCAGCGCGACTCAGCTTCTTGCAGTATTTCGGCGGTATGAAATTGCAAGAAAAATTGCGCTGCACTTGTTTGTTTCTCCGCTTTTCGTTGCTAAGACATTGCATGAAAGAAGCCATTTTTCTTTATAGCTGACAATCGTGCACGCCTATATTCATATTACTATATTTATTATAATTAATTACTATAAGCCAATAAGCTATAATTTGTTTTAGAATATATTATCAATAAGTCAATATAAACTGATAGTATTTTTATATGTGCTTTACACACGCCTACTAAGGCGTCGTCTACAATACAATTATAAGCCGTAAGCCGTAAGAAATTGACCAATCACAGATCATAGACAAATCATGGAAGAATAATTGATTGTGATTGGTCAATTTCTTACGACTTACAGCTTACGACCGTATTGTAGAACAAGCCTAAGTATAATCTATTGCTTCTTATATGCTTATTGGTTCATATTACAGTAGACTCTTGTTAGAGCCAGCCTCTTTTTATATGGCCGCTTTCCCCTCCACATGTATTTTTTTCCTACAATGGCCATATAGCGAGAGTCTACTGTATTTACATTTACAAAGAAAATGATGTCTAAGATGACATTTTTTTACAGGTTCAACAAATTGAGTACCTATCTACTGTGTAAGAATAAGAAATAAAAGTCTGCTGTGCGACTATAGAAGTCTGCTGTGCGACTGTAGAAGTCTGCTGTGCAACTATAGAAGTCTGCTGTGCGACTGTAGAAGTCTGCTGTGCGACTGTAGAAGTCTGCTGTGCGACTGTAGAAGTCTGCTGTGCGACAATAAAAGTCTGCTGTGCGACTATAGAAGTCTGCTGTGCGACAATAAAAGTCTGCTGTGCGACTATAGAAGTCTGCTGTGCGACTGTAGAAGTCTGCTGTGCGACTATAGAAGTCTGCTGTGCGACTATAGAAGTCTGCTGTGCGACTCCAAGCTATTGGCTGCAGAAATACATTTACTTATATAAACTAATATATTTATATTTATTTATATATATATACTAATATAACTAAAAGTAATATACAGTTGAATTTGTTTTGTTCAATAAAATTCACTAAAAATATTATATTGTTATTATTCTTTATACTAAAAACAATGGCCAAAACACATATGATCTTACAGCAAAAAGAAAAAGACATAATTGTTGAAGGCGATTGGTTGACAGACGTACATATGGATCACTTTAACTGTCTCTTACGAAATTGTTCATCAAACTTGTACAAACCTGTTAATAGCTACAAATTGTACGTGCCGGATACAATAGAATCTATACCGATAAATAATAAGCATATACAAATCTTGTTTAGTTCTTCGGGAAATCCAAAAATCTGCGATGGACATTGGGTATGTAGTTATTACGACACAAAAGACATATTTATTTATGATTCGTTGAATAAAAAAGAATTGCACAAGAATCATAAAACATTTTTGGAAAGATTATTTCCAGAATATAATTTTAATTCTGTTAGATTTCCTACAGTACAACATCAACCAAACGGAAATGATTGTGGTGTTTTCGCAATAGCTTTTGCGATCTCCAAATTATATAACATTCCACCAGAAAATATTAAATATGATCACAGCTTGATGCGGTCACATTTACTTAAAATACTGGAAACAAATAAAATTGAGCATTTCCCTCAAGACGCTTGCTATCCAATTCTAAAAATATTACCCTTACCACTTGTGATACAAAGAGAAATTAACGCGACTCGTATGCGTGTAGTACGTACAACTACTAAAAAACAAAATGAGATAAAAAATAAAAAACAAGATGAGATAAAAAAAATAGAAAAACGACGTATTAGAAAGCAAAAGCGATATAAAGAGGATATAGAAAATAATCGCGCTAAAAAACGATGTCGGTATCAAAAACAAAAACGAATACGTTGTTTGTTAAATTTGCAGCATGAACAAGATAAACAAAATTCAAAAATAAAAACCTGTGTGATGGCTAACCAAATTATAAAAAAATATAGGAGAATCCGTACATCAAATAATTTTATAAAGATTCGTGGTTCTAAAGAAAACTTTATTGCAAATATTTCAGAAAAACTTAAAATTAAAGGGAATATCAAGAAAAGAATGGAAGCAGAAAAAATTGTACGTTGGTGTATTGTTGTTAGAAACAGTAACATTCGTGATATTTCTAAAATATTAGCTTTGCTTAGAAAAAAGTCAGAAATATGTTTGACTGTTGTTGCGGAATGTACTACAATTGATGAAAAATTACATGCATTGTGTGGAATATGCAGACACACAGCTTCGTCTGAAAATTATTTTCTTGATTCTACTTATCATCAAAAACATTTAGCAGAATCTTTGATGATGAATATGGAAGGACAAACTGTAAATGTGTTGCCCTTAATACAAGGACAAGCGAAAATGTCGTGGTTGTGTAATAATTCATGCAAAACTGACGATCCATCTCTAATCAGTTATTATGAGAAACTTCTTCAAACAATAAATATATGTACTTTAAAGAACGTACCAAAATTACTGAAAGCTATTTTTAATTGTACTGTAAAAACTTCAGATAAAAAGTTAGGTCATGCGCACAGTTGCTATATTACTTCAAGTCTTTGTAAAGCAATGTGTATTCCACTTCAATTATTATCACCTCATTTTCCAAAAGTGAGAAATATGAGACGTTTGATTTATCAACTTAAGAATGTTTATCAGAAGCTTGAAAATCTAGACAAAGCTTTAACTTGTGCTGATCTAGACACATTAAAGGATATTGTTACTTCGGTACAAGAAAAAGCAGATATATATAAACAGCAGCAACCTAATACTGTTTTGAGTGACGACGATATCATTGCTAAATATCAAAATGCATTTAAAGCCTTGACTAAACGTTGTATGGATATACCACGATACGTTTGTGTATCATGTGACAGACTTTGTTACAAAAGAAATATTAAAGAAATAAATACTGTTCAAAAACAAATAGATATTCCATCTTGGAGAGATTTAATGGTTCATGTAAAAGAAAGGAAAATTGATGCTCAATATGTATGTAAATATTGTGTTCGAAAATTTTGCAATGGTGTTATGCCTGCCTATTGTATCTTAAATAATCTTTTTGTAGACAACGTGCCTGAAGTAATATCGTCTCTTAATTCATTTGAAACTATTCTTGTACAAAGAGCTAAAGCATTTCAGACTATTGTTAAAATGGGAACTGTTATAAACAAACAATTGCCACAAAGGCAAATGATACAAAAAGTCAAAGGTAGAACGTTTCATTTACCACTCCCTTTACAAGAGACTTTAAATAAAATATGTTCTAATACTGATCCAATTAACATAAANNATGAATTGTATATTTTGGTAAGAAGTATACCAACAAAATCGAAAATTGTGTGGGAAGAAATGGTGAATGTCAAAAAAGTATTTGACGCTTTGACGTGGCTAAAAACAAATAATTCTTTATATTCTGAAATTATTTTGCCAAATACTCATGAAGAACTGTGTTTAAACAAATTAAATCTTGAATTTCAATTGCAAGAAACAGAACCTGATGTAGAGACCACATTTGATGAACACGAATTATTAAATAAATCATCTAAAATAAAATAAACAGAAAATAATGCAGACGATAAAATAGCAGAACATCGTAAAGCATTGTTAACACAAGTTACAAATGAGAATGATAGTTATTATGAGCAATATACTATTTATCCCTTATACGAAAAAAAATTAAATAAAACTACAACAGCCTTGTTTCAAATGTTAAAAGTTCATGATTTACCCTTAGATAATCGCGAAAAATTATTGGATTTAATGTGCTTTCCAGATTTATTTCCTTTTGGTATTAACGGACAACATGAAAATAGAAAAGTAAAACTTTATGATCATGAATTTATTAAATGTCGTTTGATGTCTAAACATCCACAGTTNAGATTGAATCTACAATATTTATTTTATTTATTAAACAATGCAAATATTCGTCAGTTAAGCCGCGGAATTTATCACAAAATGAATGTAACAAACTTACAATTACGTTACACTGCTGCAGAATATTTAGAAGCAATGTCAAAAGAACTGTTAGAATCTAACTTGAGTACAATATTTTCTACACTAAGAAATACGGACCAATATTGGAAAAGACCAAGAAGTAATTTAAATTGCATGACACAACATTATGGACCTGCAACGTGGTTTTTAACGTTAAGTCCGAGCGAATGGTTATGGGATGAATTAGGAGATTATATACGTGAAGTAAATGAATGGCATGATTTGTTAAGTACTAGCGTACTTGTTGCAAAAGATTCTGTCTCAACATCGAGATTTCTTGATAATAAATTTAAAGCAATGCTTGACTTTATATGTTCTAAAGATCATCCGATCGGAGAAGTAACTCATTATTTCTGGCGACGAGAATATCAAGGTAGAGGAATACAACATTTTCACTTATTAATTTGGATTAAAAATGCACCGATTATAGGAGAATCTTCTACTGAAGAAGTTTCTAACTTTATTTTACGACATATAAGCTGCAAAATGCCAAATCAAGATATTTCACCGTTATTATATAAACGTGTTAATACGCATCAGACGCATAAACATAACAATTATTGTTTGCGTTCTAAGAAAGTAGGACGTAAAGTTGTACGTATATGTCGGTTTGGATTTCCTCGTCCCGTTACTGAAGTATTGACAATAAGAGATGTCGCAAGTTCGATAGCAGGTAGAAAACAATTAAAACATAGAAGTAGGCTTTACGATCTTCCTCGAACAGAGAATGAAGTTAATATAAATGATTATAATCCTGTGCTTCTTACTGCTTGGGAAGGAAACATGGATATACAATTTATTGGTGAGAAATCAACATTACTTACATGGTACGTCACTAAATATATGAATAAAGCGGGAAAATGTGAATTATCCGATTGCATTACCAATAGTATTAGTAAGAACAACGAAAGCAAATCACTAGGAAGTTATCTGTGGAATATTGCTTTGCGATTTACGCACAACAGAGAATGTGGAGCTCTNGAAGCTGCTGATACATTATTAGGTATTCCTTTATACGGAACTGATCGAAATACGACTATTAGATGGCTAGATGTAAATCAAATTAGATATAGAAAATTAAAGACCCGCAAAGAAATTGAAAATCTTAATAAAGAATCTACGGACATATTTTGTCCGTCATTGATAGATACTTATTATCCAATAAGACCGAAAGAATTAGAAGATGTGTCTCTTTATGAATTTGCAAAATGGTATGATATCACAAAGATTAAACCAAAAAGTAAGTATGTCGTATATTACAAATTAGATAACGGTCTATATCTTAAAAAACGAATACGTGAATATCTTATTAATCATTATAAATACGATGTAAATACACAACCAGAGAATTATTTCTTTTCATTATTAATTATGTTTAAACCATGGCGAAAATTAGAAGATCTTAGAAACGGATGTGATACTTATACAGAATCATTTCACAAAATAAAATTACATCTTCTAGAAGCATTACAATATCATAAAAAAATAGAGGAATTGCAAATAGCGTTTGAAACTGCAAAACAGTTGGTTCAGAAATATCTAGACAACGAATTAAANAAACAGAATATATCGCAAGATGATCCAGAAAATCCAATAGGTATAGAAGCTGGTGAAGCAATGCAAGATTTCAAAGATCTTGGTGAGAAAATAGATAAAGATGT
>NW_018023643.1:0-1195 GCF_002006095.1 Pseudomyrmex gracilis | reverse complement strand
AGATGATACTTCAAGAACAGCTGGACTTGCAAAAAAAATTATTATTAAAATTGGAGCAAAAGTTATGATAAGACGTAACATCGATGCTAGCAAAGGCCTTGTAAACGGTACAATAGGTAAAGTGATTTCCGTTGTTAAAGATGTATGGAATAATACTATAGAAAAAATAAATCTTCTTTTGCCGGAAGGTGAAGAATTTTTAATTGAAAGAGTATGTGTCAAATTTCCCGTCATGGAAGGAATATATGTCATTAGAAAACAATTTCCATTGTGTCTGAGTTATGGAATCACTATTCACAAAAGCCAAGGATTGAGTTTGCAGAACGCTATTATGGATGTAGGTAATTCTGTATTTAGTTCTGGTCAAATTTATGTTGCATTGTCTCGAGTAACATCTTTAGAAGGACTGTATTTAATTAATTATGACGCTTCATCTGTAAAAGCTAGTAAAGAAGCTATTATTGAGTACAATAAGTTAAAAAAAATACATAAACCTGAAGCAGAAATGATTCGTTTTTCAAACCAAAAGATTTGTAAGGTTAAAGATAATAATCGATGGACTTCATCAAAAGTAAGTAGTACTGTACAAGAACCACAAGAACCACATCAAAATGTTCAAAAAAATACGGGTTGGATTATTCGTGGTTTTCAAAACACAGATAAAGTTTCATCCTATGCAAATGCAATATTGCAATGTCTTTTGCACTTAAGTATCATTAGAAAACAAATATTTAATTATGATAAAGAAAAAATTCTTTTTGTGTTAATGCATCAATATGAAAATGGAATGCCAAACTTAAATACATATAGAATACGACAATATCTAGGAGATAACTTTTCGAATAATGTAAAACGTGATGCATCTAAATTTCTTTTAGCTCTTTGCGCAAAATTTGATTTTATAAAAACTGTAGTCGAGCACGAAGTAACTTCCACTACACGATGCAAAACTTGTGAATATACAAATACAGTTATATCCAATAATATTGTAATCTCAATACCTGTCATTAATTTAGAGAAAAAAAGTTATGATCTTAACGATTTATTAAAAAATTCTCTAAAAACCTGTTTTACAAAAGAAGTGATATCAAAAAGCACTAAATGAACTTTTGTACGTTATTTTTTACTTNCTACTAAAACTTCTTTCTCTATAAAACCTGTTTTACAAAATAGAGAATGTGTGATATCTCAAAAA
>NW_018023642.1:0-10958 GCF_002006095.1 Pseudomyrmex gracilis | reverse complement strand
ATATATATAATACTGGTGACACTGGCAAGGACCACGTGACGACCTATTAGTTATTGGCCCAAACTCAGAGTGCGCTGTTCAATGTCGTCTACGGTCAGATCTCCCGACTAGCAGTCCATNTTTATATAGTCAAAGCATATATGGGCTTCACCTTTTTTCGACAACGCTCCCTCCTTTATCTCCATGGCAGCCATGGTCTTTTGCGCCAAAGAATATCCCTAAAGGTTAGTAACTAATATATTTCTTGTGCTTGTTAATTTTTATTTCAAAATTAGAAAGTAAAATGATCTTTTATTGTAAATAATTAAACAATTAAATAATTAGATATTGTTAGTATGTATAAATTATTTGAAATATATATAGTAATATCTTCTGTCTATATGTTGTCCATTCACATTTACAAGTTGCTATAAGTTATAATTAATAAATTTTTTAAGATATAAAATCTATGACTTTTTTGGTATCATAACAAATTATTATACATAATAAGTATAAAGTTTATAATTATTATCAATAAAAAAAAGATTATTTTTTGTATTGTAATATTTCGTTATACTTACCTCCATTGTAATGCGTCTCATTCGGAAATGTACATGAAAATCGCACAAAGACTATTGTGGAACTGTTACTTCAAAATAATTTTCATTACAATAATGCACAGATTTATAATTAATTAAAATATTTTCTTCTTCTTTACATAAATTTTCACAATGAAGGATAATTTGCATAATATTATCATTTTCACTTTCATTTTCTAAAAGTATCATACCAATACGTCTTTGCATTATTACAAATTATATATATTACTATTATTTAGTAACACAACTTTTAACTTTACTTTCTTCTTATATTTCTATAGCTGCATTCCGATATTTACTGTCAGTACTAAAAATCTATATTTTACGTCAAATGTGCTATAGATTTCTAGCACTGGGAGTAAATATCGAAACGCAGTTTATGTCACGTGATACAAATGACGTAAAACAAACTGAGCATATATCCAGTAAATGGGTGCGTTCAACTCAACGGTTGAGAGATCATCATTTATAATAGGACTATTCTTCAAAATCTGATGCGGTTCCAAAAGTATGATCCAATCAGAAGTGATTATCTCTCAACTGTTGTGCAACTGTCGAGTTGTCTGAACGCACCCAATCAAAAAGCGCTTACTGAGCGGCTACTTGTGAGCGCTCACTAAGCGCTCACTGAGCGGTTGTGCTTCTGGATGCACCCAGTGTCGCCTATGTATGGGTGCTTTCCAACTACGTACATAGGCGACACAGTGTCCATTAGTGTGAGAAAGAGCATATCAGTATGTCTCACTCACATTAGTGGACACAGTGTTACACAAGCTGCGGTCCGTTTCGTGCTTAATCGCGCATTTATCTGTAGTATATGTCACGTATACTATAGATAAATATACGCTTAAGCATGAAACGGACCTCAGCCACAGTGTCGCCTGTGTACGTAGTTGGAAAGCACCCATTACAACATTGAGTTGAATTGGATGGCTTATGGCGTATGGACTAGCTCTAACCGGTCCAGGAGCCATACACGCACCAAACCTTGAATTGGATGGCTGCTCTCAAGCTTTTCTCTGCACAAATGAATTTCGCATTTCGAATTTCATACTTACTTGTCAAGAATAAATAGGTAACAAAGAATAAATAGGTGAATAAATAGGTAACAATATACATATATTTTCTGAAGACAATTGAAGAAATATGTTAATTTGCTCGTTATTTGTTCGTTATGTTTTATGCATGTAAAAACTTATGTTTATCTCTTTCGGGAAAACAAGACTTTAAAATATTGAAAACAATTTTTCAATATTTAGATCACGTACTATAAACAGGTTAGAAATCAAATATTAGTTTATACCTAGATCATATACGTTCATACATATTCTATCCATAGAATATGTATTACCTAAACATTTTATTTTTCTATAAAAATTATAGAATGTTGTGGATATTTTTCTAAGTGCAAATATTGTCTGAATATTTATTATTTTAATTATAGAAATTGTTAATAGACGTTTGAAGTCGTATATGCAAAACGATTTTTTGTTTTGTGTATACAGCTGAATTCGGAGAACGTGTTCTCAGACATGTATTGCGTATATATAAAATAATATGACCATACATGTACGAGTTGTTCGATTACGTGCGTCGAGGCGAGCAAGCTGCGAAATTTGCAAGTCATTCGTGTCATCTACGGTCACGATTGCTGTTTCAGCGTCGAGTTTTGTAGGAATGAAGTCGGGCCAACAAATTCTTTTGTATTTGTGTGCAGATCCTTTATAAAAGAAAAATGTTTTGCATTATTCTATTATAGCATAAAATTTATAATGTACTGATACTAGTATAAAACATATAGAGCTTGTTTTGAAATTTTCAAAATAGATATTTTCTTATGAGACTTTTCAAAAAGAACATTTTTCTTCCACTTTGCAATTGCAATTGCATTGCTTTTTATGCGATAATAACGCATTTTACAAAAACAATTGAAAATGTGCATTCTTGCCAAATTGAGTTTTTGAAATATATTAAGCTTTAATTACTACATATTTTAATAAAAAACATTTTATTTTAATTAAATAACATGGCCGACAGATACATGTAACAAAGCTAATTTAAGATGCTTATTTTTACATGTCATCATGATTTGTCGACATGTGCGTCGTTTGTGGATATCTTCCGAATACCACTAATTTAGTCGTTTGTTATGAAAAAATCGCTACGTCGCTCTCTCGTACTGCTATCGGTATATGTACGTACAAAGGTACACGGCATATCTACGGTACAAATCGTGACGAAGCGCTCTCGCAGCTCGACGCGGCAGCGACGGCGACAGCCGCGACGAACGAGAGTTTCGCGTTCGCTGCCGCTGTTCAGAGTCGTTTGTACTCTAGTTGTAGCTGGCTGTCTATAATAGACAAGTGGGTGAAGCACGTGCGTATGCAAATCGTTCGTTCGCGCGTATATCGTTCGTTAGAGACACTTACGTTTGTTTAGCTAATACGAACGAGCAAATAAGCAAGTGAATACACGACTTGCTCGGTGACGCCGCGCATCTATCTGAACAGGGCCAGGCAGCTCGAGGTGGAGGATGCCTGCGTCATCGTCTATCAACAGCGAGATCAATCGCGACGGCAAAACATGATCGCTGTTTTATCCGTTTTCTCGTTCTTCCGATTCGCTTTCGTGCCAGTGACTTCTCAGCGTTAGTAAATTGTCCGCGTTTTGGCAAGCCGGGTAAGTGTCATACGCGTGCACGGATTCTGCCCACGTACGCGTGCTCCAGGATGATGACGAGAACAGGGGATGACAATGACGTCGCGAAACGTCGATAGAAACGTTTTTCGATAGTCACGTGCAACGCGATATGATGCGCAACTCGCGTTGCGTGATTATTACTATTATTACACACTGCAGTATGTAGCTCTCTCGGTATAATATCATGGGTTTTTCGCGGATGGAGATTACATCTCGATGTGCTGCGGTAGACTTGACCGCGACAGATATTTTCCGGGAATATAAACCAGATATATATATGTATATATATATACACATGTCATTGCTTAGCTTTATGTGATGCAGCTGTGATATATATGTATATATATATATATACATATATATGTATGTATGTATATGTATATATATAATAGTATATGTCTATGTATATATATAATAGTTACATGTGATAGTGTCAATTTCGAAAAACAATAGATTCTTTCCATTAGTGACTCAAGTTAACACAGTCCCAAATAATAGAAAGCATTCAATGCAATGACAGGATATGTAATAAATATATTTTTTTTCTTGTCACTTCACAGCTTACTTTAATGGATGGAGAGAAAGATTATCAGCAGAAGAAAAGGCCACGGGGTGCCTTTCAATCTCAAAACAATGCGTCAGGTTCATCCCCTATACCAGAGGATGAAACTGATTTGGAGGATATATTCAATACAGAAAGGCATAAAGGTGATCTCGGCGACATGACATTCTGTATGGCAAACTATCTGAAGGAAGCTATGAAGATGATGTTTATGATGCGAAGTCATCATATGCTGACTGATGTGATACTTGAAGTCGATTCCGAACTATTTCATGCGCATAAAGTTATCTTAGCAGCAGCTAGTCCCTATTTTAAGGTATGTTTGTATTAAAATTATTCATTCAGTGCTTGATGTATTCTCCTTCACAAAGAAATACTTAAAATTAAAAAAATACATAATGTTAATTATATTATTCCAGGCAATGTTTACTGGAGGATTAAAAGAAAGTGAGATGACAAGAGTAAAGCTCCAAGGTGTTTGCCCAACAACGATGGCTCGTTTAATGTACTTCATGTATACTGGTCAAATAAGAGTGACTGAGATTACAGTGTGTTCTCTGTTGTCAGCGGCTACCATGTTTCAAGTATGTAAATGCACAGTTGTTGAAAGAAATTGACTCGTCAACTTTTATATTTTTGTAAGTAAATATGTTTCAATACAGGTAAGCAATGTGATAGATGCGTGTTGCACTTTTCTGGAAAGACAACTGGACCCCACAAACGCAATCGGCATTGCCAATTTCGCCGAGCAACACGGTTGCCACGATTTGTATCATAAAGCAAACGAATTTATTGTTCAACACTTTAATCAAATATGTCAAGAAGAAGAATTCTTGCAATTGTCCGCTTTACAACTAATAACACTTGTACGTAAGGACGAACTAAACGTGCAGGAGGAGCGAGAAGTATACAACGCCGTTCTGAAGTGGGTCAAGTACAACGAAGAAGCGAGACGACCCAAGATGGAGCACATACTACACGCTGTTCGTTGTCAATATCTCACGCCAAACTTCTTGCGGGAACAAATGAAAAATTGCGACGTGTTGAAGAAGGTGCCAGCTTGTCGCGAGTACTTGGCGCAGATCTTCAAGGACTTAACATTGCATAAAAAGCCAATTGTAAAGGAACGCACGCCTAATACACCGCGTGTGATATATATCGCCGGTGGTTTCTTCAAGAACTCGCTCGACGTGCTGGAGGGCTACAACGCCGATGACAAAACATGGACGCAGCACGCCAAGCTGATTGTTCCTAGGTCTGGTCTAGGTGGTGCGTTCCTCAAAGGAATGTTCTACGCAGTCGGTGGCAGACACAATTCACCAGGAAGCAGGTTAGCGTTTCGACGCCAACCGTGTGCTGACGTTCCAAATAGACAAATGTAAAATATAGTTATCATAAATAGTAGAAAAGATATTATTAACAAATTCTGCACGAGTTATTACTGCAAACGCTAAAACTTGATACGACTTAAGAATAAAGTTCAAAAAGAATTACACGACTTTTTTTTTTTTTTATAGATACGATAGTGACTGGGTCGATAAGTACAATCCGGTGACAGATCAATGGCGACCTTGTAGCCCAATGTCGGTACCAAGAAATAGAGTAGGAGTCGCTGTAATGGACTGTCTGTTGTACGCAGTGGGTGGCAGTGCAGGTGCTGAGTACCATAACAGCGTCGAATGTTACGATCCGGATCATGACACATGGACCAATGTGAAACCAATGCACATTAAAAGATTAGGCGTAGGAGTGGCAGTAGTAAATAGGTATTAAAAAATATCGGCATTTTTCAAATACGTATACAATTTCAAGTTCTACGATTTAGTTTGGTTTTCTCGAAATACTGCTTCTATTTATTGAGAAAAATGAGCTCATAATGCATTCGATATTTGCGCACATTGCTTATTATATTTTATATAAAAGATATAATCATTTTCAACAGATTACTTTATGCAATTGGCGGTTTTGACGGCAAAGACCGACTAACCTCAGTAGAATGCTATCATCCGGAAAATGATGAATGGACGATGGTGTCGCCTATGAAGTATTGTCGTTCTGGGGCTGGAGTGGCCAGTCTAGGTCAATATATATATGTTATAGGCGGATATGATGGAAAATCGCAATTGAACGTAGTAGAAAGGTACGACACGGAACGAGATATCTGGGAAAACGTCAACAACGTAAGCATTGCTCGTAGTGCGCTCAGTGTCACCGTTCTCGACGGCAAATTATACGCAATGGGTAAATGCAATTTGTACTTCTACTGATATTTATAAATTATTTGAAAAAGCTATGTAAAAAAATGCATATAATTTTTCTATCAGGAGGATACGATGGCAGGTCATTTTTAAGTATTGTAGAAATCTATGATCCAGTTCAAGATCAGTGGACCGAATCTGTGCCTATGACGTCAGGAAGATCCGGCCACGCTAGTGCAGTATCATACTATCAGTGTCCTATACACTGTGATCATTTAGATCACAATAATATTTCCTTAGAAAAACCGCCGTCGTGATACGAAATACTTTATAAATAACTTTCAGACTAGTTAAATGCGTCAGATGTGACGTAGTTCTTTGATTCTCGAGAAAACTGCAATACAAAATGGAAAATGCAATAATGATGGATATATAACTGAGATATTCACAGGTAATTTATCTGAAACTCAATTGAAGAAATATATTACAAAACAGTTAGATGATACACGTGTCATCGAACCGGACCAAGTTTGTTGGCTAATGGCCAGTTGTTTTTGACCGGAACACGGTTAAGTAACTTTTATTTATCGTGATCTTTAGATTTATTGAAGGACCAATTTATTTTATATTCTTTAAAAAAATGCGACTGTAATATAATTTTATATAGCTTTATCTCTTTTTAATTAAAAATGACTGTAATTAATTCTTGTATGTATATAAATGCGTAATGTATATACTCTTACACATTCGAAGAAGATATTTTCAAAAAACCTTGCGAATATTTTTCTGCCAGCATTTAATAACTTTATATAAATTGAGTTGCTATCTTTTTTTTGCCACTTACACTGTGTTATCGTCATAATTTATTTTTGCTGTGTCTTAATGAAAAGATTGACAAAGCAACAAACTGCATCAAAATTAATACTAAGAATAAAAATAATGGAATATAAATACGGTCATAAAAGCCGTTCGTTGTGCGGAAATATGCGGATATATATATGTATAGGTGTCCACATGTAAATTTTTATACATGAATATTTTAAATTGAAATTTAAATTCTTAAAATCATATATCAGGATGATTTGCATCACATATATGAGAGATCCCGTATATCCCCCTAACTAATTTTAAAATATTGCAAAAAAAACTCCTCAGCCAGAAGACGAACCTGGAATCTCCGGCTTTCCGTTGCCTTCCCTAGTCAGTTACCGAGGCACTTAGAGCTTGTCTCGCAATATTCGTATATTATATCGAAGATAGTCTGATAAGTTAATAACGCCCTTCTTCCACCAACGTGATTTTAACAATTAATAAAGAATCCTATCCTATATTTCCGCACAACATCCTGCGAACGGCTCTTATGACCGTATTTATATTTCCTCAGTTTAGAAACTTTCAGAGCCTAAGGATTCTTTATTAATAAAAATAATCTTAAGAAAGGTAAGTCTTACATGCACAGCTATCGAAGCAGCTTCCTTACCTATTCAACAAAAATGCAAATCCAGCACAAGTTACGAAAATGCAAATTGACGAAACAACATATTCCGAAGCCTCGAGAGATTTCTGTTGCATTTTTGCGCTCCACAATACTTGACGGAACGCCATAAGATAATTGTCACGTCGCAGTGTAGGAATAAATAAAGGAAATATGATGGTCATGTCTATAGTTTTAGTAAAGGAAAATAGAAAACAGCGCTTAATTGTATACGTTAAATTATTGCTTAATGTCGTGATGTTTATTTAGAAACTTCTATGCTCCTTTACAATAGTACGTTAAGCGTCCTAAAATTATTATATCTATCTAAAGACGCGCTACACACTTTCATTGTGCGATGATTACAGAACAAATATCAAGAAACAGAATGAAGAAAGAAGAGTATCATCCCATGTCGTCGTAGTGTATGATGTATTAAATATAAAGACCGGAAATACAAATGAGAATAATAGATTTCTGACTATAATTAACAAACAGGAATTCTTCGAAATAGCTTGAAATACAAAAGTCATTTATTTCTGCTTATAAAGAAGACAGTGTATGCGATATTGGGACGAAAAATAGAAATTACGACAAGTAGAAATAGACGGCGTACAAAAAGCAGTCGAAATTACAATTTCGTATCGTTATCAATAATTTCGATTTATCGCTAATACAAACGGATAGAAAATGAATTTTCAAAGTGTGAATATTTTGAACAGTCGAGCAAATATGATCTCTGGCAATTTGTTACCAATGACAGCCGATGATTCGCCGTTTCCAATGATCTGGCGCATATACAGTGGTTTTGTCTGGTTAATACAATTGATCCAGACGATCGCGTTGATAATTGGTGTTATGGTAGTGCCAAAAGAAAAAGCTATAAAGGACGGGACAATTTGCATTGTGGTCACCATAGAAGCGATTATCATGCTCATACCTCTCTACATGCGTAAGAAGTTGATGAGACAGATTATCGAGGAGATGAACGACATCCTGCGAACCGCGGATGACATTATGGAGGACAACGTAAAATCGGTCCTGAAACCAATAATGGTACCGTTTGTAATGTACGGGATGATTGGCGTGATATCCATTACTCTCTGGACCATAACGCCAATTTTGTTAATTTTCGAAAAGAATATCTTTTTCTACGTGGACTACAATCTGCCGACCGCTTTCAGTACTGAACCGTTCTCATTTAGCATCTTGTTCTGGTCAACCGTTCTTATGACAGTTGGTAGTGTGTATCTGTTTCTGAAAAAATTCAGTTTAGACGTGTACATGATGCATCTGGTGTTGCTGCTAACAGCGCAATATCGCTACGCGGCGGTGAAACTTATGATGTTATTTCGAGATCCGCTCGATAATGACAAATCTCGAGAAAAACACTTTTTTACATCAAATCTATGGGCAGAAAAAGAATTACAATCATTATGTCGATATCAAAATAATGTTTTACGGTAAGCACAGTGAAATATGACACAGAAGCCGCGATGATGAGAATAATAAAAAATGACACTTTTAAAATGATCAAGATTTTCATTTTTGAAAATTTATATTTATTTATTTTTTTAATTAAACACAGCTCTGCTTTAAAAGCGCTATTAAAGTAATAGCGCTAATAAATGTTTCCTAAATTTTCACGAAACCTTGATTGATGCTCTCTCTCTTGATGGAGTATCAATTATTTGATATATTTTATAGTTAATAGCATTTAATATGTTTCAGCATATCATTCATGTTAAGGAAGCTTTTATCTGTAAACTTTAGCTTTCTCTATTTAAATAACGTTTTTCGCTTCTGCTTTATAGGTGTCTTGATGAGTACAGTAAGTGATAAATATGACTGAATCTTGGAACGTTCTTGAAGCAATTTTTTAAAAATTGCAGAATTTGTATAGCCGTAGTATATGAAAATAGAAATGAAGCAAATCGATGTTTAAAAAATTGTTTCAAGAAAGGAGCACTTTTTTGACATCGTTTGAAATTGAAACTAGTAAAAATTAAAGTTAATTTTATAAAAAATACTTTAAATTAAAGAGGATAGAACTTATACATAAATATGTATAAGTTTTGATTTTCAGTGTTTTTTTTTTCACTTAAACTTTCTTATATATTTCTGTGCTGTTCTGCTCAGGTACCATCAATGACTTTTATGGAAGGAATATCGGTCACATCGTATGCAATGGGTTCAGTAACGCAATTCTTTTTATTGTGTTCCTCTGTACAAACGTTGTCAGACGCGGTAAGATTTGTTCTTAGCTATATGTCACAAAATTGTTTTTCTTTTAAGAATAAATTATTAATATAAAACTTTACATCTCACATATTTTTTTTTTTTCATACAATGTAGAGTACAAAAATGACAGATAGAGCATTTGAAGAAGGCTGGTATCAATTTGGAACGTCATTGAAACGTACATTTATATTACTCATAATGGCAAATAATCTAGAATGTAAACTTACGGCAGTTGAGAAATTCAATCTGTCTTTGCCTTCATTCATGACGGTAAAATTTATTCCTGAATTATTGCTTATATGTCATGAAATAATTAACATTCTGAAAATTTTTATTAATTTCTAATATATTCTAGATTATGAATCAATCATATTCGATCGCTCTTCTGTTTTTAAGAGCAAAGTAAAAAAACCTTACGCATTCTTACTTCTATATGGAAGAAATAAGTATCATAGAATTTAAAGAAATTTTTTAATTCGATTTTCAAAAACCATAAATATATTTTATAAGATAATTTTATATATTTATTATAGGAAAGTTAGAGAAATATGAATGTGTAATCGATAGTTAATATAATTGATAAACACTCAAAAAAAAGTTTTTTACACATAGACATTCTATAGCTGGTGAAGTATAATTTAATATAATTAAAAATAATAATGATATATGAGATCGTCTCAATTTCATATATAATTGTATAAAACTATATATAACTATACATATATAACTAGATATAAAATTTATTCATGAAACTTTTTTTCCAAGCTTATAATATAAAGAGTGTTAAAATGTTATGATGTGTATGTATCTGAAAGTGTATTTCAAATATATACTTAAAATATTATAAAATAAATATTACGTTTAAATTATATATATATATATATATATATATTTTTTTTTTCTGTTGTAAATTAGAATTTAGTGGCCTTAAAAGATTAAGGATGTTTTATATGTACAATCGTAGCAAAAAGTAGTTGAAATTCGATTTTCGAATATATGCTTTTCTTGTGTAGATTGAGTAATAAAAATTACGCAGAATCTTATCATCAGGGAGTTCAAACTCGCCATATTTTTTGGCTCCGGAAGTTTTAGTAGTTCATTTCGGAGGTTGCCTGGGCCAGGCGGCAGCACAGTCGGTTCCCCTCTCTTCCTCTCTTCTCTCCAGAGATGCCAGTTCGCGGACTTTTGCAGCATGCAGCAGCAGG
>NW_018023641.1:3266-10761 GCF_002006095.1 Pseudomyrmex gracilis | reverse complement strand
AGTCCGGGAACTTTCCGGACAAACTGTGTAGGTTTACGTAACCGATGGTTAAAAGTGACTTGTAGAACGCGATACAGGGTTAACATCAGCGTCAACTTTAACGGTCGGTTAGCTAAACTCGGGTTAACTTGAAAATTGTGAAACCGGGCCTAATAGCTTAAACGAAAGATATTTTCAATATCTACAACTTTTATTTAAAGCTTTTTTCTCTAACTAGCAGTTCTCTCGATAAAAGCAAAAAACCCATTTTCTACACTTTTAACCATCATTTGTAACAAGTTCCGGGAAAAAATTTTAGATACATGATAGTAGAGGTCTATCAGTGAAGCGCACACTAAACGATAATGTACTCGGAAATCGCATTCCTTCCACCGCTTTGGCATGCTGAAAGAGAGCCAAAACTGAGAACACTGGTCCCGATTGACTTATTTTGATCTCGGCATTTGCCACTACTTTACCGAAATTATCGGCTCTCCGACAAAGTTTGCATACGCGCTGGACGGTTTATTTTTATTGATTTTTTCCACTTTTACACGATATTATTATATATCGATGTTATTACGTACCGACGATATTTTAATATTTGATAAGAAACGAGTGGATGTTTCGCGATAGCAATTCACGCGGAAGAGATTGCTGTAAAAGGTTTTTAGTGTATGAAAAGTAACAGAATAAATTTAAGCAAAAATTGTGGAGCATATTCGACGAAAAGACTCGTTTAATTTCTTAACTGAAACGTAAAATTGATCCAGTCAAGTCGAAAATCAGTCGAATAAGAGTATAAGGAACGTAACAGTGATTCGAACGGCGAAATGAGATTGTACGTTATGTTTATGCTGATTGTCGAGCTTCCGGGCGCATCGGCGAAATTCGATTTCTACAATCGGCTACCTCGGCGCCGTTTTTAACGCCTTTAGAGATTTGAATGTATGACATTAGCGCTCGGCAACTGCACGAAAGAGAATGAAGGATCTGGTGTCGGGTCACCTTGACTGTGGATAATTTAGGCTAATCGGCAGCCGGAAAGTATCGGTATGCGCCTATGAATTTGGCAGCAATTGGCCGATCGTATCCCGAGCGATGATGATTGTTAGATCTGGTTTCGATTCCTCAACAGTAATAAAGGAGTAATCACACGTCAGGTGCCGAGTAGAAAGAGGCGCGCAATCTTAACGCGCGCGAACAACGTATATAGGTAAGTCACTCTTTTGAAATTATATATTCAAAGTTACGAGAAACATTACATTACAAAATTTAACCGGCTCAGTGGTCTCGCGACCTGAGTGCGATGGCTGCAAACCCGGCCGTCCCAAGTTCGCAAATCCGCTCACAACCTAAGGATTTTTATCGGTTGAAAGGGACCGGCCCGATCGGCAAACTTACTCGGGCCTCCAATAATTTTAATTCGAGTGTAATATATTTAATCATATATAAATATACGAAATCATTTACTATTGTAATAATTTTATGTATTTATATATGATCATACAAAATCAGATCGCGCCAAATTTCGGATCTGATTTTACACGATCATATAAAATCATATCCAACTTATATAAAATCATATTCGAGTTACACCGAAACTTCATTTATTTTCCCACCCATAAAACGTGAACACTTCACTTATTTTCCTTTCAGAGGGAATCCCACCACTGCTGTAGAGTAAAGGTGGTTTTCCATTACGGTTGCAGTGTGATTGGCTGCTGCAAATCATGCCGTTTTCCGCGCCTCGTTTGATCTGCTAAGTGCAAGAGTGGAAAATGAGAGAGAAGAAAGAGTGGGGTTAAAGGGAAAACTAATTGTAAGTGGGAATATAACTGATAATGAAAGATTTTGTGAGAAGATAACCGAGTGGGAAGATAAGTGAGAGGGACAATAAATAAAGTGTATATAAAAGTTTATAGAACTATACAAAATTACACCCGATTCACATATAATCCTATATGATCACATAATTTTCCATTTTTTCTCGAGTTCTTGAAAATAACTAAATACAATGATTTTGTGGAACACTTTAGTGATGCAAAAAACACTCCAAAATATGTTGTCAATGCGTTCTTTATTACAATAGCAAACCTATATAACGTTTAAAAATAGAATTAGATATACATAACTCGGATGTCAATCTTAAAAGTGAATGTAATTATAATATGTTATTGAATCTCATTATAATATATGTATAAAAAAAAAAAAACGTTCATCTACTCCCAAAAAGTGCATTTTCTTTCAGGATTCATTGGTTTTCCCACAGGGCACTTGTAAGCCGCGGAAAAAGCTGGGAAATTCGAAATACTGACCCGAACTTTAATTTCATTTGGAATATGAATGATCATATTACGCATTTTCGTCGGGACATTTTCGCACATCNTCTAAGAAAAAGAGAAACTAATATCATTACAACTTTGTATTTCCATGTAAATGTCATTCCGTTAGTTGAGAGACACTTCTACACATCTCGTTGAGAATCCGTAATAATTTATACTTCCTTACTTGAGCATACGTTATAAAGAATATCTGATCATCGCTATACTCCTTCAGTTCCTGCAACCGCCATTCATAAGTGTTCTGCTTCGCTTGTATGTTCTTGTACGCGTAATACGCAGCTGCAAGTGCTGNGAAGTCAACATTGCTCCTTACGTCATCGTATACCTAAGATCATTCAATAATTTATACAAATCTCAAAATTCTCTAAAACATTAGATTTCTTTAAACTTTCGAAAAATTTAAGAACTCTAATTATCACAAAAATATTAAACTTTTTAAAAATATTAAACACTTTTGTGATAGATCACCATATATGCCCTACTTACAGAAGCATCTAATTTCGGATATGGATACATTATGTAGTGGTCATTAAAACACTGAAGTATTTTACTGTATTCGTTGATAGTGTATTCTAATATTAACATTAATAAGCTGTGGTACTTCACACCTGCAATTTATATTATTTCAAACAACGTGAACCTTAAAACTCATTATTATAATATTATTTCAACAATTTTCTTTCATCGACAAAAACTAAAAGTTACTTAAGTCATCACTTAAGGCGTAATTTATGCGATGTCCACTAACAAATCCAAGAGCTCCGTAGTTCATAAATCTAATAAACAATGTAATTTTAAAACAATGGTTTCCAAAAAAATCTTTTGTCAAAAAATGTTAAAAGAAAAAGTACTTACGGAATACGATTAATGTCATATATGGGATTTTGTAATACAGTGGCTGGGACAACTATATGCAAAAGATAACAAAATAAAGTAATAAAACTGAAAAAATCAAAGTTTTTATCACTTATTCTTAATAATTTAAACAACATTACCCATTTTTTCCGGACCTAGATTATAGTAAGTATCTATTATCAGATCAACATCCCATCTAGTAAGTAATACATTATGTTTAATACATCTTACATGTTTNAATAAAGCGTAAAGACTTACTCTAAAGTAATGTCAGGTGTCCTTAGCGACCGTATCATTTTCTTTCTTTCAAATTGATATAACTGTATGGCAGTGTCGAGATAGTTCGTACTGACAGAAATCTAAAATTCACATTACAATTGTTCACAATTTCTTTCTTTATTTATTTATTTATTTTTTGATAACTCTCGTAAAGTAAAATTAATAAATAATAAACATGTAACGTAACACATTCCTTCTTTTATTTATTGAACAAAACTAGAAAATACTAAAACTGAACTTTACCTAAAAAGTATTTTTATATTATTTTAGCAAGTGTACCTACATTTTCGTAATATCTATCAATAGCTTCGTCGTTGTACCACTCGGGCATAATAAATTCGTGTTTCATATACATAAGTCTCTCAAGGTACGTCTTTTTTGTTGGCTCGTCCATCCAAGTGGAATTTTCTATTTGTTTGCGAATTGCGTCTTTAACGTTTGTAAGTATTGATGTGATCTAAAATGATTTGGTTTTATAATATCCACAAGTGCAATTCATGTTATGTACAATGTGTATTTTATGTAATTGCATGAGTCTTACGTCCTGTATAGTATCGTTTGATAAATATTTTTTTACATATTCATGCAAAATGGCATGTTTCAAATTTGATTGTGTAATGCACGTTTGTCAATTTTGGTATCGTTCGGTTCCACTTGTTTAGTGTTGCGAAAATAAAACCACTGAATTGAATTCCATATCATATGATTAACTGCAATCACAAATATAATAGGAGTTACTAATATGCAGGGTGTAGTAGAATTGGTGTAACATCTCTCGTGAACAAATAGAAGGAGTAAAACTGAGTCAAAAAGTTTTATATCACTTTGCTAGATTCGGAATAATTACCAAGATCTTAATTAACAAAGATCTGCAAATAAGCACGCATCGAGCTGTCTTACTCGCTTAAGACAGCCCAGTGCGCTTCGCGCGCTTACGGTGTTACCCATCGCAGCATATGTGTAGGAGGAGCTACTATAACAGCATATACTATATAACATATACATATTAAAATGTAATTGTGTGAAGCGCGCCGGGCTGTCCTACGCGCGTAAAACAGTCCGATACACACTTGTTTGCGGAACTTTGTTAATTAAGATTTCGGTAACTATTGCGAATCTAGCAAAATGAACTTGTCGACTCAGTTTTACTTCTTCTACCTGTCTACGAGAGATGTTACACCAATTCTGAGACACCCTGTATATTTATCTTTATTGTGTTTGCTTCAAATTATATTAATCTGTAAAAGTTTATTGTTCCAAAAAATTCTTTTACCAATAGTGCGAGAAGATGTGAACTCTAGTAAATAAGCCAAGTTATGAATATAGTAGTACGTTTCAAGTTGTACGACGAGCTTCTCAGAGTGTCCAATCGCAATTCCTTCTGACGCAAAGACGCTTTGAACAGTGTCAAGCAACTCAATCTGTAAATAAAGTTTCACAATCATCTTAATCTGTTTTACGTAATGAAATATTATATATACTAAACAATTAATCACACAAACCATTTTTTTTTCTGAGGGATATTGCATACCATACTCTATTATCAATTGTTGAATAGTTAGCGAAAAAGAAATGTGATTCATGTTTACGTAGTGTTGAAGAATCGTTCGTCGCTGTGAAAATTACAATAATAAAACAAGCATTCAAAACAAATTGCCATTAAGATATTTTTATATATGTCATTTGTTTAAAANCTTAATACGTAAGAAGAAAACTGTATGAAGTTTGAAATAAGCAATACTTAAAAATGCTTACATTACATGTAGTGATTTAAAAGAAATACTAATGGTTTCTACTCACGTTAGCCAGTTCTATCTCAAATTCTACCATATCTTTTACATCTTGAGTAAAAGTATATAAGTCGACAGTGCTATTAGTTTCCTCAATTAAATGTAACGCAAAAGTGGTGATAATATTAATGTACATTTCTTTCTGTATTTCATCTTCGTTAAGCTTAAGCATGACATCTCGCGAGAATAAAAACTCNGGTTCACTTATCTAAGAACAAACATAAATTTCGTAAAATAATATCACATTGCATATATACCGAAATATTTGTATCATTTGCAACATCTAAGTATATGCGTTTTTAGTTGCACATGCACCTTGCAGGTGCTACTTCAACTTTTCTCTTCCACAAGTACGATAAATACACTATATCAATATGAAGTACTAATTGTTCTACAGAATATATTTTATATTTTATATTGCGTGTACAAACACAATATACATACAAATATGACGTTACTGTTAGCATTTCGGGCGTCCGGCACAACTTTTATATTAAACAAGCCGTTTTGAAATCCATTTTTATGTAAGTCTCTGCTAACACTCTGCCACGACAAATGTTTATCGTCCCAATTGCGATAAGGCATAACTAGTGGCCATTCGGCGTATTTACTTAAAATGGCGGTAAAATTAATATTTCCGTTCGCATCACTGTTATCTAAAGAAAAATAAGAATGCGTTTGTTTTTTTTTTTAAGTTGATATTCGGTTTCGTTTACGTAAAAGAGGTTTTGAAATTATTAATTAAGTTTCGTATTTTTTACAATATAGATACATACCTTTTGTCACGCATTGCGAATATATTGTTTTTGCTTTTTTGAAAGACTTCGTATCACTTTCTTTAGGTGGTTCTTCTAAGAGTTCTAAAAGCAAGAAAACGACAAATTGTTATTTATCAATACTGACTGTTATATATCTAAGCACATATATTCAGAAATATAGTTTGTCCGACTTTATCTATAGTTCTAAATAAACCTAAATAGAACAAACACACTCCAATTACTTCTTATTACACACATACGCAAATGACAAATACGTTTTTCGTTACAACTTTTATTTTATATAATTTATATAAGCACGAAAGTTTTGAGTTTAAATATCTATAATTTCTTGTTTTAGTAGAATATGGCAAAATTGCAGTAAGTAAGAGCATTACGATTTAGACTTCTCGTTTTTCAGAGCTATCTAATTATTTCTTTTAGTATTGAGAATTCCCTGATATTCTTGAGTGACTGTACAACTGTAGAATGCGCGCTTATCTTTACTACAAAAGTCTAACTGCTTTTGTCATATCTTTTGATAGCTTTCCTCTAGGAATAAATATACAAAAACTTATACTTAATCTTGTAAATACAATGATCGAAAATTGATCAAAGATAAAGTAAAAAAATCATATATTTTATGTCTTTTGTTAGTCTCTAGTTGGTCTCTAATGAAGAAGAAGCAACATTATCCAAAGTTGTAGATTCTCTGTTATGCGCACAAATTTACTGAAGTTCTATTGCAATTTTTTTAAGACATTGAATACACATATACAAATGTGTATTCTTCTTTATGCAATAAGCCAGAATTAACTTTAACATTCAATACTTTTCAAATAACTATTTATAAAATAAAGCGAAAAGTAGAGCAAATGTTGTTATTTTTAGAAATATTTAAAGTTTTATGTATGTACTGTTGCTATGACTTCGGTGTTTGTGTATAAGCAATTTCTTTTCTTGTATGAGTTATATGTTTCTTTTAGATGATCGATATAATTTTAAAATTTTACGTTGTTCAAAGTAGGTTAAAATAAATGTACGTTAATCAAAACAGGAAGTAAATCAAAAAATGGAACTCTTATCATCCGTTTGCTATGATAAACAAATACTTGTAAACAAAACATATAAGNTTGGCTCGATTTGATATGCACACTTTCACATTTTTTAAAGATATTTGTATTGTACATACACACACTTATATATAGGCAGCATTAAAGTTATACTAAAACTATACCTCGAAGTTGCTTCTCCGTTTGTTCGGTAATCTCGGTAAGCGTAGAAACGTATGAATCTGATTGATTCAATTGAGTTTTTTGCAACCATCCGCCACAAGCAAATTTGTAAAAATCATCGCAAGGATCAACCGTGCGGTTTAGTTTGGCTTCAATCTCTGCAGCTAAATAAACAATAAATTTAGTAATAGTCAAACACATAAAATAAGATACAAAGCAAAAATATAAAAGCATATATTTATGTGTATATATATATA
>NW_018023641.1:0-2166 GCF_002006095.1 Pseudomyrmex gracilis | reverse complement strand
CTCGAAAGAACCACTCCTGTAACTTTCGTCTTTACAATATCAGTCGTTTTTTTCACTTACATATACGACGACTGATACGTTTCTACGCTTACGGAGATTACCGAACAAACGAAGAAGCAACTTCGAGGTACAGTTTTAGTATAACTTTAATGCTGCCTATATATAAGTGTGTGTATGTACAAATACAAAAATCTTTAAAAATGTGAAAGTGTGCATATCAAATCGAGTCAAACTTATATGTTTTATAAACTTATTTGTTTACAAGTATTCGTTTATCATAGCAAACGGATGATAAGAGTTCCATTTTTTGATTTACTTCCTGTTTTGATTAACGTACATTTATTTTAACCTACTTTGAACAACGTAAAATTTTAAAATTATATCGATCATCTAAAAGAAACATATAACTCATACAAGAAAAGAAATTGCTTACACAAACACCGAAGTCATAGCAACAGTACATACATAAAACTTTAAATATTTCTAAAAATAATAACATTTGCTCTACTTTTCGCTTTATTTTATAAATAGTTATTTGAAAAGTATTGAATGTTAAAGTTAATTCTGGCTTATTGCATAAAGGAGAATACACATTTGTATATGTGTATTCAATGTCTTAAAACAATTGCAATAGAACTTCAGTAAATTTGTGAGCATAACAGAGAATCTACAACTTTGGATAATGTTTCTTCTTCTCCATTAGAGACACACTAGTAACAAAAGACATAAAATATATAATTTTTTTACTTCATCTTCGATAAGTATAAGTTTTTGTGTATCTTTTCCTAGAAGAAAGCTATCAAGAGATATGAGGAAAGCAGTTAGACTTTTGTAGTAAAGATAAGCGCGCATTCTACAGTTGTACAGTCACTCAAGAATATCAGGGAATTCTCAATACTAAAAGAAATAATTAGATAGCTCTGAAAAACGAGAAGTCTAAATCGTAATGCTCTTACTTACTGCAATTTTGCCATATTCTACTAAAACAAGAAATTATAGATATTTAAACTCAAAACTTTCGTGCTTATAAGAATTATATAAAATACAAGTTGTAACGAAAAACGTATTTGTCATTTGCGTATGTTTTTAATAAGAAGTAATTGGATTGTGTTTGTTATATTTAGGTTTATTTAGAACTATAGATAAAGTCGGACAAACTATATTTCTGAATATATGTGCTTAGATATATAACAGTCAGTATTGATAAATAACAATTTGTCGTTTTCTTGCTTTTAAAACTTTTAGAAGAACCACCTAAAGAAAGTGATACAAAGTCTTTCAAAAAAGCAAAAACAATATATTCGCAATGCGTGACAAAAGGTATGTATCTATATTGTAAAAAATACGAAACTTAATTAATAATTTCAAAACCTCTTTTACGTAAACGAAACCGAATATCAACTTAAAAAAAAAAACAAACGCATTCTTATTTTTCTTTAGATAACAGTGATGCGAACGGAAATATTAATTTTACCGCCATTTTAAGTAAATACGCCGAATGGCCACTAGTTTATGCCTTATCGCAATTGGGACGATAAACATTTGTCGTGGCAGAGTGTTAGCAGAAACTTACATAAAAATGGATTTCAAAACGGCTTGTTTAATATAAAAGTTGTGCCGGACGCCCGAAATGCTAACAGTAACGTCATATTTGTATGTATATTGTTGTATGTATGTATGTTTGTACACGCAATATAAAATATAAAATATATTCTGTAGAACAATTAGTACTTCATATTGATATAGAGTATTTATCGTACTTGCCCAGATAGCCAACTGAATGCAAGTTGTTGGCAACTTGCCACAAATATTGCTCATAAGTTTTCAGCAATGCAACAAAAGTGGGTATCCTCTTTTCAGTATGTTTTTGTCAGCAACAGGTTTTAAAATATAATAAAAGCAGGTTCCCAACAACAATCGGCAAGAAACTTAAAATTAAATGTCTATCAATTCGTCGGCAACCGGCGCGCAACACGTGAGGGTTCCTCAAAATCTAAGCAATAGGTAAAAAACAGGTATTGCCGCTAGGTTGCTCTCAGGTTGCAGACAATGCAAAACTTTGTAAGAAATCCGTCGGCAACCTGATGGCAACGGTTTTCAGCAACTTGTGCAACAACTAACATGTAACATATTATGTGTAAAATTGCCACCATGTTTTAAACAACC
>NW_018023640.1:5606-10925 GCF_002006095.1 Pseudomyrmex gracilis | reverse complement strand
ATGCTTGAGAAGCGCGTCGTAATATTTTACGACGAATTAGTGGGAGGGTAGACCTACAATGTATATAAATTTCAGCCGAATCGGAGGGGACAATGTCTGGTGCTCCCCTTGTGAGTATTATTTGTATTATTTAAGACCTTTGATAATAATATTTATATTACTATTGTTGTGAATAGTATTACCTGTCTATACTAATATTTATTATTTAAATTATTCTATTTTATTAATAGTTGTATTTATAAGGTTAGGCAGTTACATTGTTTTATTTTTGGGTTGGTCTTCAAATTCAACTTATTCTATAATAAGAACTTTACGTTCAGTTTTGCAGATGATTTCTTATGAGGTTAGATTTATTTTAATTATATTGGTGATTATAGTTTTGGGTGAGGGGTTTACTTTTGTTAATTTGTTGATTTGACAGTATTGATGTTGAAACATATTGATGGTTTTTCCTATAGCTGTAGTTTTTTTTATTAGTGTTTTAGCTGAATTAAATCGAAGTCCAATGGATTTTATTGAAGGTGAGTCTGAGCTAGTTTCTGGGTTTAATGTTGAATATTTTAGTTCAGGATTTACGTTGATTTTTTTGGCTGAATATGGTATAATTATTTTTGTAAGTATTGTTTTTACTTTATTATTTAGTTCATTATTGTTTAGGGATATAATATTTATTATAATATGTTTGGTTAGTTCATTAATTTTGGTTGTTCGAGGTCTCCTTCCTCGTATACGTTATGATGAATTAATGTATTTATGTTGGAAAATTATTTTACCTTTAGTTTTAGTTTATTTTATGGGTGTTGTTGGTGTTAAAATTTTATTAAAAGTTATAATTTAAGTTTGATAAGTTAATAGAAAATTAAAATTTCTTTAGTATGTTTTCAAGACATAGGCTTGTTTCGAGTTCATTAACTTATTTTTTGAATACATATTTATCTCATAAATTTCTGGTTAGTGAGAATGATATTATTACTGTAAAGTATAGAATACCTGTGATTTGTCTTAAAATGACGAAAGGTCTTTCAATAGGTTGCGCTCCTACTCATGTTAATAAGATAAATGAGTTAATTAAGATTCAAAATGTTAATTAGTTGGTAGGGTAGAAGTTTGCAGTGTTTATTTTGGATTTATGTATTGGTAAGGTATATAAAATTATGATCGAGGCTACTAGGGCTAATACTCCTCCTAATTTGTTAGGAATAGATCGTAGAATAGCGTAGGCGAATAAGAAATATCATTCAGGTTGAATGTGGATAGGGGTGACTATTGGATTGGCTGCGACAAAGTTATCTGGGTCTCTAAATACATAGGGGTATTGCATAATGATTGTGATAAAGATTACTATAACTACCATATATCCGTATACATATTTTATAGTAAAATATTTGTGGAATGGGATTTTATGATAATCTCTTGATACTCCCAATGGGTTAGAGGATCCTGTCTCATGTAGGAATATTAAGTGAATTATAACTATTATTAAAATGATGAATGGTAGAATGAAGTGTAATGAGTAGAATCGATTTAACGTTGAGTTATTAATTGAAAATCCACCTCTAACTCATATAACAATATTATTTCCAATATAAGGGATTGTTGATAGTAAATTTGTAATTACTGTAGCACCTCAAAAAGATATCTGACCTCATGGAAGAACATATCCTAAGAATGCTGTTGCCATTGATAATAATAAGATAGTAACTCCTGATATTCAAGTGTTAAATAGGTTGAATGAGTTAAAATAAATTCCTCGTGAGATGTGCATGTACATACAAAGGAAGAATATAGTTGCTCCATTAATATGAATATTATGAAATATTCATCCCCTATTTACATTTTGTATAATGTGGATAATTCTATTAAAAGCTATTGATGTTCTAGGGCAGTAGTGTATGGATAGAAAAAATCCTCTAATAATTTGGATTCCTAAAAATAGACCTAATAGTGATCCAAAGTTTCATATATATAAGATATTAATAGGTGTAGGTAGGTTTAAGATAGATGATTTGATTTCTTTAATTATAGTTTTATTCATAATTGATTTTTCGAAGATTAATTGATTTGACTGGAATAATTTTAATAATTAAGAATATTCATAGGATAAGGAAAATTACTGAAATAGTTGTTATAGAGTTATATGGGTATAGATAAATTCATTTGATATTACTGAATATATCATAGTGTAATTGGATTATTGTGATTATCTCTATTGATGTATTAATTGGTTGGTTTAATTTTTTTAGATTTAAAATTAGTATGGTTGAAGATGTAAATATAACTGTTATAATAATTATTTTCTTAGTAATTTTAAGGTCTACTTTTTCGTTTGAAATGAGACTTGAGAAGTACAAGAAGATAATAAGTACACCACTAATTATGATTAAGAAAACGATAATTGAGAACAAGAAGGTTTTTTTAAGTATTGATAAGTTTATATATATACAAATTATTAATGAGTATATAATTAATATAAGAATTAAGTGAGTTGGGTGGAAGTTGTTTCACAATATAAGGACTATTGTTGTGATTATAATTATATATATTAAAGGTACAACTAAGTTTAATCTGTTCATATTTTAGTTTTAATTATTCTCAAAAAATAGTTTAATTTAAGAATGTTAATTTTGGGAATTAAAGGTGTAATAATTTATTTTTTTGATTAGCTTTAAAACTTATTGATTTATTTACAATTTACAAAATTGTTGTTATTTTAAAACTATAAAGCTTTAAATAATTCAAATCTTGAGTAATATTTTATGATTATTATTTTTTAATAATTTTGATTGTTTCATTGATTATGTTGGTAGTTTTTTATAAGTATATATTGATTGTTTTGTTAATAATTGAGTTGGTGGTTTTTAATATAGCTTTAATTATGGGTATAGTGTTTTCCTTTATATTTATAGATTTTTATTTAATTTATTATCTGATTTTTAGTTTGTGTGAGAGGGTTCTAGGTATATCAATGTTGGTTGTAATTGTTCGTTATTATGGGAATGATATATACTATTTTATGAATTTGCCAAGATTTATGATAAAATTAATTTTACTATTTTTGTTTTCAGTCCCGTTAATTATGAAATCTTCTATAATTAGTTTTTATCCTCTATCTTGTGTTTCTTAGGGGTCTTAATTATATCTGTTCTTAATAAGTTTAGATTTGATATAATAGGTTATTATAGCTTTGATTATTTTATGTTAGATAAAAGTTCTTATTCTTTAATTATAATGACTTTATGAATTTTGGGTTTGATGTATCTTAGTTTGGATAAAGATATTAGTTTAAATTTTAAGATTGTTACTTTTTTATTTATGCTTTTGGTTTTTTTAATATTTTTTATAATAAATAATTTAATGTTAATATATTTGTTTTTTGAGTTGAGTTTAATTCCAATTTATTTTATAATTGTTTATTGAGGGTCTAATCCAGAGCGGTTAAGAGCCTCTTTTTATTTATTGGTGTATATGTTGTTAATTTCATTGCCACTATTATATTATATATATGTTCTTATTAATGATAATATAATTGTTATGTTTTTTATATATGAAGTTTTAAGGATTAAATCTTTTGGGTGGTGGGATTATTTAGTCATTACTGGGGCCTTTTTGGTTAAACTTCCTATTTACATTTTTCATATTTGATTACCCAAGGCACATGTTGAGGCCCCTGTTTATGGTTCCATGATTTTAGCAGCTGTTTTATTGAAATTGGGGGGATACGGTCTTTACCGTGTTTTATAAAGCTTAAAGATTAATATAGATTATTGTTTACTTATTATAAGGATTGGTCTTTTTGGTAGTGTAATAGTTAGATTTTTAAGAGAATACTTCAAGTTGATATAAAGTCATTAGTTGCTTATTTATCTGTGGTTCATATAAATATGATACTTGGAGGTTTAATAACATTGATGATGCTAGGGTGGTCTAGGGCTATGATGGTAATAATTTCGCATGGAATTTGTTCCTCTGGGTTATTTTATATAGTTAATATGTATTATGAACGATCTCATAGTCGTTTATTGATTTTAAATAAGGGTATAGTGAGTTATTTACCTGTAATATCAATGTGGTGGTTTGTTTTGTGTTCTTCAAATTTTTCTTATCCATTGTCCTTGAATTTTTTTGGGGAGATTACTTTATTAATGACTATTTTAAGATGATGTCCTGGTTTAATATTAATTATAGTTTTTTCTTGTTTTTTTTTAGGTGCTTATTCTTTATATTTATTTAGGTACGTTCATCATGGTAGATACACATACAGATTAATAATAAGTGGACTTACTATAAAAAAGTTAATAGTTGTAATTATACATTATTTACCATTATTATTAATTATTTTTAATCTTTTTATTTTTTATTATTTAAGTAGTTAAAAATAAAATTCTAATTTGTGGTGTTAGAGATGCTTGTATAGGGCTTTAGATTATTTGTTCAATATTAATGTATACATTATTTATATTTTTAATTTCTTTGTCTTTTTTAACAATAAGGGTTGTATTTAAAATATTAATAATTGGGATTAGGTTGGAATGATTAACTTATAGTTTTAAATCGTTTAATTTAATGTATTAAGTTTTGTAAGATTGAGTTTCAATTCTATTTATTGGAGTAGTATTATTGATTTCTTCAATGGTTATAGTCTATAGGACTGTTTATATAAAAGGGGATGAAACATTAACACGGTTTTATAGGTTAGTAATTTTGTTTATTTTATCTATAGTTTTTATGATTTTAAGGCCAAATTTAGTAAGAATTCTATTGGGTTGGGATGGACTAGGATTGGTTTCTTATTGTTTAGTGATTTATTATAATAATTACTCTTCTTATAATTCTGGAATAGTTACTGTTTTATCAAACCGGGTTGGTGATGTAGGTTTACTAATGTGTATTGGTATTATATTGTCTTATGGGGGTGGAGAATGTTCATGTTGAGTAATAATTCATTAATTATAATAATAATTTTTGTTGCTGCTATCACTAAAAGGACTCAAATTCCTTTCTCTTATTGATTGCCTCAGGCAATGGCGGCTCCTACTCCTGTATCATCATTAGTTCATTCTTCTACTTTAGTCACTGCTGGGGTTTATTTGTTAATTCGATTTAATGAATTATTGATAATAACTTGATTTTCAGACTTATTATATATTATTTCTTTATTAACTATGTGTTACGTCCTGAGCCTATGGTTACGGTCGGGCATTTGTGGTAGTACGCAACAGACGCACTGACACATTCAAGCGAACGTGATATCTATCCCGGCACACTGACACAAGGAAGGAAGTCAGGAATGCGCGGGTCGAGCGAGACAGTTCGGCAACG
>NW_018023640.1:2356-4011 GCF_002006095.1 Pseudomyrmex gracilis | reverse complement strand
CACCCGGTTCGGACTTGTCCATCTTATCCGGCTGGCTCTCGTTTCCCTTTCCAGGAACTCGTTACACGAATTACTTCTTAACATTACCGTTAGATCTAATAATTATATTCAGTTGCAAAATGAAAGAGCCCGTGGAGTCCAGGACGTAACATATGTTTATAGCTGGATTTATGGCTAATTTTAAATTTGATTTGATAAAAATTATTGCTTTGTCTACTTTAAGTCAGTTAGATTTAATAATAATGATTTTGAGTGTTGGCTATAAGTATGTGTCATTTTTTTATTTAGAAGTTCATGCTATTTTTAAATCATTATTATTTCTGTGCGCAGGTTCAATAATTCATTTAATATCTAATAATCAAGATATTCGATTTTATGGTAAAATAAATGAATTTATTCCTTTTATTTTAATAAGGTTTTATATTTCTAGAATTTCTTTATGTGGGGCTCCTTTTATAGCTGGGTTTTATTCAAAGTATTTAATTATAGAGATTTTATATTCTAAGAGTTTAAATTTATTAATTTTAGTTATAAGAGTTATGTCTTTGTGCTTTACTGTAAGTTATACTGTTCGTTTGGTTTATTATATTTACTTTGGTAGAATTAATTTTTATTTTTCTTGATATATATTTACTAGAAGATGGGGGATGAATTTGTCGATGTTTATTTTACTTATAATGAGTGTGATTTTTGGTTCATTAATTTCATGAGTAACATTTTTCGATTTTACCTATGTTTATTTAAATATTTTATTGAAGTTAATTACTTTAAGAGCATGTTTGTCAGGGGTAGTCATTGGGTTGATTATGTATTTTTATAATTTTTTAAAATTTTACTTTTTTGTTTATTTTATTAGTTCTATGTAAATAATAATATTTTTTTTTAGGTATATTTATAAACCTTTTATACCTTATTGATATAAATCATTAGAATTTGATAAGATTTAGATTGAGTTTTCTTGTAAATCTATAGTTTTGGATATTTTTGAGAGATTTAAGATTATTAAGATTAAATTATTACGTTTATTTATATTTAGGTATGTTAATGTTATTTATTTAATTGTTGTTATTAATATTTAATATATATATATACGTACATGTGTACATATGTATTTGTTAGTATAATTTAAATAGCTTATGTAATAAAGTTTAGTATTGAAGGTACTGGGAAAATATTCAAATATTTTTAAATGAATTATTACGTATAATTAAAATTTAGTATATTAATAATTTTATATTAAAAATATAAGGTTTGACTTAAACTATATAAGTAATTTTTTTAGAGATAAATAGACTAATGCTATAACTATCAAGTTAGAAGCTTGATTTAAATTATCTCGATTTGGGTGTGGTATTAAAATATAGTTTATATTAACAGGAATTAATAATTCAATTAATTTATTAACAATAAATTACCTCTAATTTGGGTTCAGTTAAATTTTTCTAATAGATTATTTATTAATCTTTTCTTAGGTCAAAATTAAGTGTATAAAAATTACTTTATGAGAAGATAGAAAAAATATTTTTTAAATTTTTAATTGCAATTTAAAAGTTATAATTTAATTAATACCTAAGTTCTAAATTTTTCATTCGATACTTTGTTCTAAATATTCGAAAAAAAGTCCTATAATTAACAATTAATAAAGACTTAAGGCT
>NW_018023640.1:0-1834 GCF_002006095.1 Pseudomyrmex gracilis | reverse complement strand
AAAAACTCACTTGTAAAAATTTACAAGTGAATTCGTTACATGTGTATACATATATATATACACATGTATAAGTTCTCGCTCAACACTTTGAGAACGGCTCGTAAGGCGTTATATTCATTCATTGGTTCCTATAATTAAGATTAAGATGAAAAATGTTATAATTGTAATAGTATTAATAGTTTTGTAATAATTTAATAAAAAAATAAGGGGTAGAAGTATTGTAATTTCTACATCAAATACTAGAAATACTAAACCAATAAGGAAAAATTGTCTTCTCAAAGGGATTCGTCTTACAGATAAAGGGTCAAATCCACATTTAAAAGGGGATTTCTTCTCTCGTGATTGTGATTTTTTAGTTAATATTAGATTAATTATTATTAGGGCCATAGGAATGATTAATAAGATTATTATTATTATAAGAATGGTGATCATTGGGTACTTATATTAGTTTAATGGCTAAATTGTTTAATTAGAAGTTAAATGTAATTTTATTTATACTATATAAGTTTATTAATATCTTCATCAGTAGATTGAGATAAATAAGAATAATCACACTACATCAACAAAGTGTCAGTACCATGCTCTTGCTTCAAATCCGAAGTGATGGGAAGGAGAAAAATGGTTTATAATAAGTCGATTGAGACATACTATTAAGAATAAGGTTCCAATAATGACGTGTAGCCCATGGAATCCTGTGGCTACAAAAAATGTTGACCCGTAAACTGAATCAGAAATAGTAAAAGGGGATTCTAAATAGTCAATAGCTTGAAGGCATGTAAAATATACTCCGAGTAAGATTGTGATTAAGAATCTTGTTTTTCTTTCTGTAAAATTTCTATTAAGAATTGAGTGGTGTGTTCAAGTAATAGAGATACCCGAGGATACTAGAATAATTGTATTTAATAAAGGAATGTCATAAGGGTTAAAAGATTTAATTCCAAGGGGAGGTCATAATTGTCCAATATCTATAGATGGAGATAAAGATGAGTAGAAATAAGCTCAAAAGATAGATACAAAAAATAAAACTTCAGATATGATGAATAGGATTATACCTAACCGCAATCCATTATAAACTTATAGGGTATGGAATCCTTGATAAGTGGACTCTCGGGCTACATCTCGTCATCATTGAATTGCACAGATTACTGTATAAGGAATTGAGAGTAATACTAATGTGTTGATTTTATTAAATCATGCTGCCATGGAAATAAAGTTATTTAAAATTCTTAAAGAAGTGAGAACAGGCCATTGTCTTTGTGAAACTAGATGGAAAGGTTGATTATTTATCACATAATTCTCTAGAGTAAAGTACAGATAAGATTAAAAATACATAAGCTTGGATAAATGATACAGAGATTTCAAGAATAAATAATAGAATTTGTCTTATTAGTATAATAGCTAAGATAATAAAAAAAAGAGATTTCCTGTCCTGTTGATCCAAGAAGAGTTAGGAGAAGATGACCTGCAATTATATTAGCTGTTAATCGAATTGCTAAGGTGAATGGACGAATAATTAATCTAATTGATTCAATAATAACTATAAATGGTATTAATACTGATGGGGTCCCAGACGGAGTTAGGTGTGCTATTATTTCATTAAAAAAATTAATTAATCTATAAGTGGTAATTCTAATTCACAGCCTTAGAGATAATAATAATCTTAAAGATAGGTGTCTTGAGGCTGTGAAAACGTAGGGGAATAATCCTATAAAATTGTTGAATAAAATAAATAAAAATATGGAATAGAAGAGAATGATATTAGAGAAGGGTGATACTCTATTGACCACAGTACGATTCGACACCGCTCGATTCGACACAGATTTATTCGACACCA
>NW_018023639.1:7413-11058 GCF_002006095.1 Pseudomyrmex gracilis | reverse complement strand
TTTGTGTAACGGGCAATTAACGCTGTATTTATAACGTAATAAAGTGTGTTTATAAGAAAGTGCGCCTTTGTCATTGCCGCGTCCGCGCACGCGAGTATCGGCGTCTCTCGAGAACGGCTTCGTGCGCCGCGAACGTAACAATATATATATTCCTTTTTTACTTTGAAATACACCCCTTCTTTTAAAAACTAAAACTTTACCGTTCTCGTTTTTTCGTTTTTTTTTTCTCACCCAGTGTCCGTTTCCTTAATCTAACCGGAATCTCCTGCAGAGTCCCGTCCTTGACACTCGGATTGAGATCCCACCGCTGCCACCAAAATTTGTTGGATGTCGAGGTGGTTGGGTGATAAGAGATTAAGTTCTACTCTTGAACTTACTGAATTTATCCTTTATTGCTCCTGATCTTTACAATGTTCCTTACACGGCTATGCTTCACTGCGGTAAACTCTCCGGCTTGCGGAGCCACACAGTGAGCTAGCAGTCCTATCACGGTCTCTCCCTGCTTCATCCGCACGATCGATTTATAGTAGATCGATCGCGCTGATTCAGCAGGCCTACCGGTCCTAGCAACGGCCGTGCTAGTTACCGGTGCCAGTGTCGACACATGCTGCGTTGCACTTCGGACAATGCGGCGATGTGTCGCACCCGGTGGCAACCAGCAGTTCTTCCTAGAACTGCTACCTTTCTGCAACCTGCCCAGGTCATTGAGCAATGACAGTGATGTTTCATCACATTGCTCAATGGCCTCACCTTTCTTAACCTTTTCTTTACAAAAAGTAGCGCACAACACTGTCGTTGCTCGCGATCGATCTTTTAAAAGGATCGATCGTGTCCACTCAGCAACTCAGCGACCTAATTGCTACTGCACGTATGCCGCTGACGTTGCGTGCTGCGTCTGTATTCTACTTAATACTACGCTTAACAAGCAGATTTCATTTACAAGGAAATGCTGCTTGTTACCTTTTAAAAACAAACTCGGGTCGATTGAGCAATGACGCGTACCTCCCGCAATTGCTCAATGGCCCGTACGAAACTAAACTAAACCTCAGTAAATTTCACAACATTTCTCCCCTTTTTGAAAGAAGGAAAATGTATCGCCATTTTCCGCTTATTATACTAAAATTCGGGTACCGCGTGCCCGATCTGACGAGTACTTGGCTTTAGATCCCGAAGACTGAACATTTCTCGTCTCGCTTGGAGGTTTCTCCTTCGCAACCAAAAACATAAACTCACGATTGTAACAATAGCCAAGGTTACGCTTATTAAAGTCGGAAGAATAAAGTGCGGCTGCTTATAAAACGTGTAATCAGCAAGATCATTTTCTTCCGTAAGTCGTGTCAACTGTTTCTCTAATGATCGCAACTGCACTTTGTTCCGTCTTACATTTTCCAGTTCCACGCCGTTATTATTCACATGTTCCCTTTTTCTTGGTGCCGTGATATTAAAACGCGGTAAGAACGTATTTATTCCCACGCCCTTAACTACTTGATTAGTTCGCACTATGATACTACTTGCTGTGGTCAATTCGCATTGCTCTGGCAGCTCTATTTCCCCGACTCCGGATATGACCTCCATTCTTTCCGACTTATTTTCGCACGTAACCCGCAAAGTTTCTTCTTTCAAGGTTGAGAACAACCATACGCGCGCCTTTGTTAATCGTACCCATATAGTTTGGGTAGAAACCATGTGGTCGATTTCACAGTCTTCGTATTTACCATCCTCGTTTACAAACATTTGTAACTCGCAGGGCGTTCCCTGCGAGAATCGATACATTGAATCCACATTTTTACACACATAACGATCTTGTACGCTTATACAATTATTCCACTGTGTTTCACTAAGTATAGAGTATACGTTTGACGATTTGTGTCTATCGCTACTACCGGGTGCTTGACTCGCACTGCCGCGAATACGTTGTCCTGTTCACGTACCGGTAAGAGTAATACCCTGTACACACTGTAACTACCGAAACTGATCAATGGAAACTTAACAACCGTAAATACATTTGAGTCCTTGCAATAGACACTAACCGTGACAAACTTTTTAATTTCTAACCAGTTTTCTAGAGTCACAGCAAAAGGAAAACGCAGGTCTCGCATGAACTGATTGTTTGCCTCCTTCAGGCTATGTATAATTTGCTTTAGTGGCACCACTTCTAATTTTGCAAATTTAGTGTGCACGTCGGTAACGTACTCAATTATTCCCTCGGCATCGAGTTCCATCTCCGATAGTAAACTGCCCAGCTCAAGGAAATAGTCCCTCAGCTCTTGTTGTTGTGCGTAGTCATCAACTTTTTGAGTTATTTTCTCTACTGCTTCACGCAGCCTATTCTCATTTCTTTCTATAATATTTTCTACGTCGTCTACGAGAACAATCGTGGCATTAACTACCTGTAATTGAGTTTTCATAGTATGCTGCAACACAGCCTGTTTGCTTCCTATCAACTGCAGCTGCTCCGAGATCACTTTCTCGTCTTCTGCATCTATAGTGCCAAATAACACTTTGGCCACGGAACCGACTGCGTTCACTAGTCTCCTCCGACTGCGCGTCGGTGTTCCTACTATCATTTTTATTCTTTCTACTAACGTACTGACCTTGAATTCCCTGTGCCGTAACTCGCCAGAAAAACTGTCGCAGAACTTCTTATTATTACTAAATATTTTTTCATTGTCGCACAAATCTCTGGAACTATCCAACATTTTCCGCAACTGCTGTAGTCTACTATATATAGAAGTTACGTCTAATCTTATTGCGAGCTTCCATTCCTTGGAAGAACGGTACATCTCGCCCTGTTTTTCGAAATATATGCCAAGATTATGTTGGAATGCTGAATTCTTTGAATCCTGAATTCTTGTCCTTTGGTCCCATCCCACGCATTACATACGGCAATTTTAAACAGTAAAATTTTTATCCTGTAAGATAATATTTACAGTATTTCCTGCAACGTCGTATTCCTACGCTGTGTTGCCTATACATATTTCACTCTAGTCGTGGAGTAAACTGACTCGACTACGATTTCATTCGAGTTTAATTTTAATTTCTGGTGTCAAATTTATGCTAAACCGCGAATTTCTCTATTCTCCCCTTTCTTTCGGGACGGATTTTTCAATACTTTACACTTCACCACCGAGTTAGTTCTTCGCTAACTCTTGCGAACGACGGAAAAAACTTTTTCTTCTGTGTTAAAATCGTTAACTCGTTCATTTTACAACATGACATCTTCATGCAGTCGACGCGGATGCGCGGATCGACCATCCGGGTCCCTCTGCGAAACATGCTGGCTTGGTCTTCAATTTAGAGGTGAAGACTGGGCCAACTCCTGTGATACTGTGAGTGATGGTGATAGTGACACTGACTCGCGGGTCAGTATTACGAGCGCGGCTACCATTGTCGTGCTCCGAGACTCTGCAGATAACAACATTGAAGACCACGACTCTGCCTTGCCGGAGCCGTCCGTGTCATCTTCAATCGTCACTGTGACGGTCACCGACTCCGAGGATGAGGTGGTCACCCCGGAGCCAAAGGACTATTCTCCGGCCTCTCCAGATCCCGACGTGGTGTGCCTGGGTCCCCCCTTGTCGCCCGATCCTTCCGTTGTAACTATTTCTGACTCGGAGTGAAGCGGATTGGTAAGTACTTTTTACC
>NW_018023639.1:0-5404 GCF_002006095.1 Pseudomyrmex gracilis | reverse complement strand
GTATCACTATATCGTCCAGATATACGAAGCACTTTATGCCCTGTAGTCCAGTTAAAACTGAATTCATCAGCCTCTGGAACGTTGCTGGCGCGTTTTTTAACCCGAAGGACATTCGATTATATTCGTAATGCCCGTACGGCGTTGAGAATGCTGTCTTGCATTTATCCGTTTCTTTCATGGGTATCTGATGATATCCCGACGCTAAGTCTAACGTCCAAAATTTCCGTAATGTTAGGTAGTGAAAATGAATTTCCGATGGTTACGTCGTTTAGACGTCGAAAATCCACTACTATTCTCAGTTTTCTGATGCCCGATGCGTCCATCTTCTTAGGCACTACTAGAAGTGGCGCATTCCACTGACTTTTGCTAGGTCGAATTATTTCATTGTTAAGCATTTCTCCTATCTGCTTATCGACTTCTTTCTTATGTTTCTCTGGCAATCGGTACGGCCTCACATTAATCGGTGCAGTGTCAGCCTTGATCGGAATTTGATGTTCTACCGCGTTCGTCTTACTCAGCGGTTCACCGGCTAAGTAAAAAATATNACTATATTCTTCGCTTAACTCATAAATTTTCTTTCTTTCTTCTTTATTCAAATGTTGCACCAGCAACATTTCTTTTATTTTTCCCTGACGCGTAAGGCCGCTAAATTCATTTTTTATCTCGTTTATCACTAAATTCCCATCGTCGTCCGTTATTGGCTCAACTTTTACCTGCGGAATCTGCATTTTTACGGCTCGCTCCGTTGTGTTAATTATACTCACGGGGCACAAATAATTTTCTGGCTGTACGAGACAACTGCCGATGAATACCCCTGGCTGTTTTTCTTCTGCTTCAATAACTCCTACCTGATTGGTATTTGTTATCGCTGTTATGATGGCTTCACATCTCGATGGTATTTCTATGTTTCTATGAGGATGCAGGGTCAATGCCTCCTGTCCCACGAGAATTTTCCCTTTCTTATAGTCGTGAGTGACATAATATTTTTTTAAGAAATTGCTTCCCAAAATTCCTTCATAATTTATAAGAAAATCATCCTTTACAACGTACATAGGATGTTTGATTTTCTTATTCCTCAACTGGAATGTTGTCAAAAATTTTCCTATCACGCAAGCTTTATGACCTGTAACTCCCGTTAATTCTATACTTGTTAATTCCGCGGGAGTTTCTCCTTTCAAGTATTTCTTTTTAATGAGTGACACTGAGGCTCCTGTGTCATATAGTAATTCTGCTATTCCACGCTTTGCCTCCTTAATTGGCATTCTCACGATGTCCAAATTTGCTTGCGTCGTATTTACTTCAGTAATTTGAAGCTCTGCTATCGTTATAGCTTTCCTTTTCGTAGTGCCATCCTCGTCACTTTCGGATGAGTCGTTGCTGTTACTCTGTTTCTGCTTATTACTTTGTTTTTTATTTGATGCATCTTTCTTCCCTTGATATTTCTTCTTATCATTCAGGGCCCAGCAATTTTCTTTAAAATGTCCTGTTTTCTTGCAATAATTGCAATATTTTTCAACGGCATTTACTCTGCCGCCTGCCTTTGGCAATGACATTTTGCTGACTCGGCAATTTCGACCGAAATGTCCGTGCTTTCCGCATTTAAAACATGTGTCTTTGTTATATTTTCCCTTATTTTGCGGATTCTGATTTTTTACTTGACCGCTATGAGGTGTTGTCACTTTTTCTTCTGAGCTGGCCGCATTTATGGCCTCTTGTAGAGTTCCATAGTTTCGTGAGCAAATTATTACTCTTATTTCGCTTTTTAACCCTATTTGGAATTGTTGTAACGCCTGCTCTTGTTCTCATAATAATGCGTTTTTCTTCAATGGTGTGTCCTCTACCTTCCACCATGGCCCCATACAATTCCATGGCGATCTGATTCACACGTTGGCCGTACGTTTGCGCACTTTCGCCATTCTTTTGCCTCAATGTGTTAAAATCTATCTGCAACTGAGTAACACTTTTCTTTGCAGCATAAGTGTTCTCAACTTCTTCCTTTAACTGTTGGAAATTGCAGATATTCTTTGTTTCAAAATCTAACAAAGCCTGACCTTGCAACTTTGTACATAATACTGCTTGTAACAAAGCAGGTTCATCCAACGGGCTAACAACTCCCGCTGCGTATTCACGCGCGTTCAGAAATTCGCGTATCTGTTCAGCTGATTTCCCGTCAAACGCCGGTATTAGATTCACCGCGTCTTTTAATTGTAGCTGACTCCTGTTTACTACGTGGTTTCGGATGTCATCATCCGTCCGTCCGTACGTGATATCGAGTTGCTCGCTCGGCCGTACGTGTGTGTTTCTTTGTGTGGGTGGAGCACCTGTTTCGCGCATTCTTTCTTCGCGTAGCTCCCCCATTTGCCTACCTAACGCGTCTACACGTGCTTCCATTGCTCTTAATGTCCGCAAGATCTGACGTAGGACTTCCTCGGTGGCGTCAATACTCGGCCTACCCAACCCTGGGCCCCCCGCGGACCCCGCTCCACGAGCCCTGACTAGCTCGTGTTGCATTTGCGTTATTTCCCTGTCTACCGCGTCCTGAGCCTAACACTTTCTATGTCCAGAGCCCGTTCCGTGCTATCTAAATCTGACGCAAGGTTATTTCCGCCCGCCTGGAACATTTCGCTTTGATTCAAAGAAGTAGATTTGTTATTACCGTCTTCCTCCCTAAACAAGTTTCCAGCGATACTCCGGTCTATTTCTATTTCGAACTCTCTTTCAATAGTTACGTTCGATTGTGATTCCGTGTCACCTTCGAATCTCAACCGGCGCCTATACGTATGTGCCTCTAGTTTCGCCGGAGCAGTTCGTGGTTCCGGTGTCGGTATTAAATTCTTATTTGTTCGATATTCACGAGCGGAGTTCCAGTCGCGTTTTTCCGGGCAACCTTTTTGCCGGTTTTCGGACATTTACAAAACGTTATTACAAATTTTTCGACTTACGCTAGCGCTCTTATTTCCTCGCCTGCTGAGTGTTGTTTTGCGTAATGCAGATATCTATGTAGGTCGTCGGCTCCTATGTCGCCGCCGCTGCTGCTGACGCTGCTATTGCCGCTGTACGCTGCCGCTGCACGCTGCCGCTTTGGTTGCCGCTTTCGATGTCGCTCACCTTGCCGAATTTTCTTTTTCTTCTACCGGTCCTTTTATGCGTCCAAGATGGTGGTTCCTTCTTTGACACTTCCTCGGAGTACTTGCAGAGAAATTTACTTCTTTTTCTTGTCTCTTTTTATTTCTTTCTGCTGCTTCTACTCCGCTTGTAACACGGCTCACTTTACTACTGCGGTAGTTTTGTGCGTAACCCGAGATCGTGAGCGTTAAACAGTGATTCTCTATTCACTTTTTTGCACCACTTGCCAGTATTATTAATTCTGTTATTTCTCTGTTTCAGGTGCTGAGAACCCGTTTTACTTTACCCGGGATTAAAGATTACTTATTTTGTACTTACTATTCTTCAGAATATATTTCTTTTATATTCTACTTTGATAGTTTTCTTTTTTTTTCTTCTCACCAGTAACCCTTGACGTCCTTGTCGTTTCCTCCACAATCCAACCGGAATCTTCTTCGTACTAAATACTGATANGATCCCGTCTCGGTAGTTGGTTTATTATCCCACCGCTGCCACCAAAATTTGTTGTGATCGGGAAGATGAAGGACTTCGGTGAAGAATAAGAATCTTGTAATATAAACAGGCGTTGTTTATTACTATTTTCAGTACAGTTAACGCACGCTTTACACTAGCACTTAGCCGTTGCTATACTGCGGTAAACTCTCCGGATGGACTCGGAGCCACACAGTATTCAACAGCTACTCACGATCTGTCTGTAGTTGCTCGCGATCGATCTTTTAAAGGGATCTATCGTGTCCACTCAGCAACTCAGCGACCTAATTGCTACTGCACGTATGCCGCTGACGTTGCGTGCCGCGTCTGTATTCTACTTAATACTACGCTTAACAAGCAGATTTCATTTACAAGGAAATGCTGCTTGTTACCTTTTAAAAACAAACTCGGGTCGATTGAGCAATGACGCGTACCTCCCGCAATTGCTCAATGGCCCGTACGAAACTAAACTAAACCTCACTAAATTTCACAACAATAGATTGAAATCAGGACATTCTTTTGATTGGGAAGATACTGTTATTTTAGATCAAGAACATAATTATTACAAAAGACTAGTTTCTGAGGTTCTTCACATCAAAGAACAATCATACGGGTTAAATCTAGTAACGGATACGGATATGCTTGATAACACATATTCGCAGTTACTCCTCAAAGTCAAAACATCTCAATTTTAAACTCAACGTTTTAGTTCCCCACTTTCTATTCGTCAATGTGAGAACAGTATATATACATGCTACCTTGTTTGTCTCAACACAGTCTCCATATCTCTGTCTGAGGGTGTAAGTGATTACAAGTTAATTTCAAATGTGAATATTTTGATTTATATTACTGTTTGTTATTCATTTTCGTAGATATGCCATTTCAGAACATTTTATATTTTTTTGACCTACTTAGACATCACTGAGGTATGCAATACTTGAGCGTAACACGACATTATTGACAGCTTTTATAATTTTAAATCATGATTTTTTTTGTTTTATTTGTTGCGACTGATGAAGACTTTAGTAAGAGTAGAAACGTTTTGCTTGTAATTCTTATTTAAATATATGTATCATCTTTATACCACTAACATCCGGTCTTTATGCTCGCTAAGTGACCTTTATATTTATTGTATTTATCAATATATATTTCCACAACCATACATATTTTTCTTTTAATATAAAATCTTTTAATTCTATTCACCAATAAATCACTTGATCATATCTATATAAATTGTCACATTACAGTAACGCAGACATAAAATTTGTCATATAACATGTTACATTATATATACATTATTGTTATCTTGTTGTTGCCAGTACCAAACTATATAATTATTTCATTACAGAGTTATTAGATAAATTATATTATTAAATAAATAAGAAAAAATTATATAATTCCAATATAAATCAGGTATAACAACTATATTACATTATATGTTACTCCCATGTTATGTAGCAAATATATTTTGTGTTTACTGAGTTCAGCACTGTGCACTCGAGAAGCGACCCTCAGTCGTCATTTGATGTAAAGTAGCAAGAACCTTTGAGTTACTCCACAGAATTACTCCTTTAATTTTATATTTTATCGCACGACACATATCAGTATAGTACATATGCGAATGTTGCTTAACTTTTTAAAAACCGTTTACTTTCGGTATATAATCAAGAGGCACGGTAGTGCCTCGCGCCAAGTTCACGCGCAACGAAGTTGCGCTCCACTGCGCGAGCACACTGTGCCTATTATACGCGAAACTGATTGCATGTTAGTGGTGGGAAGATTTTCTCAGAGCAATATTTAAGTAAAG
>NW_018023638.1:2798-11054 GCF_002006095.1 Pseudomyrmex gracilis | reverse complement strand
GTTGAATACTGTGTGGCTCCGAGTCCATCCGGAGAGTGTACCGCAGTATAGCAACGGCTAAAAGTCAGATATAGCGTGCGTTAATTGTACAAAGAGTTGTAAAAGTGATATTTAATAAACTTAGTCAGTTTTTAAAGAATCTTTCTCATCACCAAGTCCTACAATTCCCCGTAATCACAACAATGTCAATGTTTTCTTACAATACAAGTTACCATGAAGGAACCCGGTTTACTCCGCATGAATTGGTGTTTGGAAAACCCGCTCGAACGCCATCCGCGGATCCTCCTTTAGAAGAAAGCATAGATCAGACCTATTTGGATTCCTATGTTAAATTGATCAATCGGATCAATCGAGTGACACAGTTGGCGAAGCAAAATTTGAATAACGCCAAATTACGTTCAAAGAGATATTATGACAAGAAGATCAATCCACAACAACTGAAAATCGGGGACTCGGTGTATTTGCTGCGAGAACCGACAACCAAGCGACCAGTACACGGGCCCACACATTTAGAAATTTTGACCAACAATAACGTTAAGCTTCAAGTGCAGAATCGAACCAGGGTCGTCCACATGAACAAGCTACGAAAAGCTAAGTTAGGGGGACCTTCTGTTGCAGATGACGGCAGCAACAACACTTGAGCTGCTTACTATCCTGATCGGGTTCCAAGTCCTTCCATCAGCAGCAATTCTGGGGTATAACTGTGGTGGTACAGCGGTTAATGTAACTACATTCTCTCTGTTGGATGTGGGGGATTGTGACTTACCATCGGCTCAAGCAAATCCCGTGAGAACAACCGTACAGTTGCTTCAGCTATCCGACTATGACGAAACACACGTCATCCAGTGCAAAATCAAGGTAGACCGAACAGTATTTTACTGCGGGATGCATTTCCACACTTCGATTGTGCAAAACGGACAAAGAGTATACTTAATGAATCTGTCGAAAGATACATGCCAGTCAGCACACACCACAGGCATGCTAGCGTTGACTCCCTCCGTGCAAGTAGATGGCCTCGTTTCCAGCAGCACGACTTACAGAAGCGTCACTTTGGCAGGATCTGTCGGTGCTGACGGACGCTGCTCCGGAACACAGTATTCAGACCCGTACGGCACCTGGGACAACGTGGTTGTCCAAGCGTCAGTTAAAATTTAAATGTCAGAGTACAAGGCACCAGTACAGCTGGCGCAGGACCGAGTGATCTTGCGGGACCAAACTACCTGTGTCCTTTCAAAAGGATCCTGCATGACCGACAAAAATAGCAATGTGTTCTGGACAGAAATGCCTGTTAGTGATTGCAAGTTTCATCAGTACGACGTTTTGTACGAGGGGCCAACTATTAAGTTAGTTCCACCAACACCAGACACGCCTGAAATGTATACGGTAACAACTGATGACGTCACCTTTGCTTTAACCGCAGGAGTCGGAAAACACTCCGTTTGCGGGTACAGACTCGTCAGAACAGAGCACCCAAAATTGTTTCTTCTGGAAGCGGTCAAAGATAAGATATTTACAACAAAAGAGTTGTCAGTGAATAATTTGGATATGTTCACGTATGTGAACTCTAAATTCGTGTACGTCAAGAAACATGTTCGCCAACAAATGACGTCATTATATCAAGATGTTCTGAGACAAAAATGTGCCCTGGAGAGACAGGTCCTCGAAAACCTATTGACATTCGCTAACTTGTTACTCGGTGAGTTTGCGTATCATCTGATGGGACAACCTGGCTACATGGCGACGGTTGCGGGCGAATCCGTGCACGTAATCAAGTGTGCTCCGGTGGCTGTAACAGTACGCCACACGGCAGAATGCTACCATGAACTACCTGTTTCACATCAAAACTCTTCACTCTTTCTGATGCCGAAAACGCATATTCTCCTCAAGACCGAAACAGTTAGAGAATGCACTTCAGTGCTACCAGCAATGTATTTCTTAGAAGGTACATGGTACCTACTGTTACCAAATCCCATTGGAATAATGGCACCACAGAAATTACAACCGATGAAAAGACCGATCTGGAGTTACATTGATGCAAAGTCATTAGCAACATCAGGAATCTATAGCCAGACAGATCTTGACAACCTGAAGGATCACATAATGTTCCCAGCAGAAAGACCAGCTCTTCTACACACTATCGCCAGAGGCGCAACAGGCAGAAGTTTTCCGCAGAACAGCATCTCTTTAACAGGACTATTAAAGGAAGCAGACATCGAACATTTAACGACTATTGCTATACGGAAACTCTGGCAAGAATTTATCCCGTTCGGTTCAGCTAGTGCGGAAGTATTAATGATTTTTATGTTGTTTAAGGCACTTAAGGTTTGCATCAACATTGTCATCAGAGGTTACGCGTTACACGCAATCTTTGGATGGAGTACCGAATTGCTAGGAGCGGTCTGGAGCTCAATTACACATCTTCTGTTAGCAAGAACCAGGGTGTCTACTCAGGAGCCAATTCCACTGTTACTTCAACACAGTCAGGAAGCACCTCCAAGAACATTTACCCATCAGACAAACAACCTGGGCAAAATCGCCACAAGATGCCCCATCCTAGCGGATAGCATACGCGCAACAAAAAAGCGTCAATCGCAGGAGGCACCACACTCCTACGATTGAGTTAAGAGGGGAGGTGTCACATCCGTGGACAGAAATGTTTAAGTCTTATTAAGTATTAGTTTATCCAGTTTAATTCCATTTTTCTTTTTCGTTTTTATTGTTACAATAGTCGGTAAATTACCAGCCTTGAGTATACCATGGTCGGTAATGTACCATGGTCGGTTATGTACCATGGTCGGTAACGTACCATGGTCGGTAGTATCATGGTCGGTAATATACTATAGTCGGTAATATACCATGGTCGGTAATGTACCATGGTCGGTAATGTACCATGGTCGGTTATGTACCATGGTCGGTAATGTACCATGGTCGGTAATATATTATGGTTGGTAATATACCGTTGTCACAGCAACATATTGTTATTAAAAGAGTGTAATAGCGCATTAATTAAGGAAGTATTACAGTATAAGCGATTATAAACATATTATACCAATGTTTGCGCGTACAAAACGTTACGGCAGATATATGGCGATGTAAGTATGTCAGTTAGTTATAGTGTTCTACTAAAAATTTTTTTTTCTATATTAATATTTTTTATTAATAATTTTTTAGAGTAGTTTCTTTTAATTCTCTCAATGTTTTTGAATATTCTTTTCTCACGACAAAACTTGCGCGGAAAGACCACGGGCGCTGGCCTGAGCGAGCGAACGGAGATAAGGCACGCCTCGCGACCACGGAGACCGAGCGAGCGCGGGACCGTTGACCGCGTGGGACTGTTGAACGACGGACCCGTGGGACAGTGCAGCATCAGCATCTTTTGTAGGGTATAAAAACGGCCGGAACGACCGGCAGAGGATTCATTCAAATTCAGAATCTCAGTTAGTAAAGATTGCTCTGGTTAGACCGAAGTATTTTCTGCTATACGGACTTAGAATATTTCTGCTGTTATAAATCGGGACTTAGAATATATCTGCTGTTATAAATCGGGACTTAGAATAATTCTGCTGTTATAAATCGGGACTTAGAATACTTCTGCTGTTATAAATCGGGACTTAGAATACTTCTGCTGTTATAAATCGGGACTTAGAATATTTCTGTCAGTACGAAACGGGACTTAAAGTATTTCCGGACTTAGAATATTTCACGACATTTGGACTTAAAAATAATTCATTATGGTAAGAATTTTGTAGTATAAATAAGTTTCTTTAATCTAAGAACGAATATTTCCTTTTATCAATATACTCGTATATATATATATATAAATATATACGCACTTATCGTTTTGTTTCCTATTTTCAACTGAGTTGTTGCATTGTTAGTTAGATTCTGGCTTCTTACGCGTCAGTCCTGTCCTAAAAACAAGAGAAGTGCGTCACAAGCGCACGCTTGTCGTTTCCTTCTGTTCCGTAGACAAGAGAGGTGAGTCACGAGCGCACGCTTGTCGTTCTTTTCCAAGATACAAGAGAGACAGTAGCGATTCGATTGCACGCTTATTCTGTGTATCTGTTCTCAGGAGACATACCGTCCAGGTACTCCGGCCCGTCAGAGAGGACGTCGTACGCGTCGAGGAGGCAGAAACTACCACCTGAGAAATTTATTAAGAAATTACTCGCGTGACGGACAGTTTGACCCGTTATCCTTAGAAACAACCAACACGCGATCAACAAATTCAGCAAAACATTCCGCTAGATCCACTCCGTGCGGTATAACTAATATAACAACTCTTAGAAATCATCGTGTCATTATTAAAATAAGATGGAAATTAATAAAAATCAGTAAACCACAAGTGGTGTATTTGGCAACGATTCCGCCGTCACACCCGCGGTTTAAGGTATATATGGAAAAAAGACAAAAAACGTTGTATCCAAAAAAGGGAATTAAGAATAAATAACTTTGTTATTTGTGAGAATACTTGAGTTTGTAATTCCTTCGGTAACTAAACAGCGGTCGGTAACTCAAGAGACAGTCGGTAACTACACGGTAGTCGGTAACTGTCGGTAACCTCACGACAATCGGTAACTGTCGGTAACCACACGGCAGTCGGTAACTGTCGGTAACCACACGGCAGTCAATAACTGTCGGTAACCATAGTCAGTAACAGTCAGGAATCAAATACCAATCGGCAATTGGTCCGCCCAGTCATCAATTCCCGATCAAAATTCTCATTCTCCGCTCTGGTAAAGCCAGGATGGTTGACTAAAAAGGGAGAACATACGTTCGGCAAGTGTAAACGGTTTCGTCGAACCGTGACCTTGAGCACTCGGTCGTAACACCAGTAATGATGGCGTTCCCTAAGGTAATAGATCCTGTGGCCTGTAGAGTTTGACAATTACTGGAACCAATCTCCTGTATGTACACTTTTTTTCCATTTTGTACTATGCTTGTGTGTGAATGCTTTCCGCAGTAAAAGATAGTGCGGTCAACTTCAATGAGGCACTGGGTTGCCTAGGTTTTGTCAAAATCCGATAATTGCAGTATGTTGTGATTACGGGGAGTTGTAGGACTTGGTGATGAGAAAGATTCTTTAAAAACTGACTAAGTTTATTAAATATCACTTTTACAACTCTTTGTACAATTAACGCACGCTATATCTGACTNTTAGCCGTTGCTATACTGCGGTANACTCTCCGGATGGACTCGGAGCCACACAGTATTCAACAGCTACTCACGATCTGCCTGTCGTTGCTCGCGATCGATCTTTTAAAGGAATCGATCGCGATCATTCAGCAGTTTAGCGACCTAATTACCACTGCACGCAGGTCGCTGACGTTGCGTGCCGTGTCTGTATCATACTTATCACTACGCTTAACAAGCAGATTTCATTACAAGGAAATGCTGCTTGTTACTTTTTGAAACAAAACCGGGTCGATTGAGCAATGATGCGTACTTACCGCAATTGCTCAATGGCCCGAACGAAATTAGAACTAAATTTCACAACAAGTAGCTGCACGTAAGTCTCCTGTTTCTCGGGCTCAATGACGTCAAGTTCGCACGTCCCAATGTCGGAGAGTGACAGCGTAGTACTATTCAGTCCGTGTCTTCCACAGTCGTAGCCTACGAGGGATGTTGCTACGTAAGCCATAGAGGCAGTGATAAACATTGTTGTCAGCGGGTACATCTTGATCTCGTGAAGCTTTGTCTAATAATGGCAGCTTCCGTTCGATGCTGCTGCTCCTTTCTTGTGAGGTCGGGTTTTGTCGTGTTGGTGAAGGTTATCGTCCATTTTGTCTATACGTTTTATTTACATGGACTAACACTTTGATTTTTCTACTTAAAGCGTAGTTCTTCTGTAATTTTTTACCTTGTCCATATAAACTATTCTAGTTTTATTGTTACTTATTTCTACCTTACCATTGTTATTACGCATTATTTCCACTATTTTATACGTTCCTGCATACTGTTCGCCTAGTTTACCTTTGTTAGGTTCTTTTAACAATAATACATACTCGTTAACATTAAAATTTTGTTTGTTAATCCCACGGTCGTAATAAATCTTAGATTTCTTCTTTGCTTGCATAAGATTTGTCCGTGTTATTTCCTGAACGTCGCGTATTTTGCCAAAGAGGTCCGCGAGGTATTTGGCATAGCTTTCGTTTTTGAGATCCTCGCTTTGAGAGTTACTAGTCGGTGAACGCGCAATTTTTCCGAAGACTAACTCGTGAAGTGTGAATTTTGTGCCTTCGTGAACGCTGGTATTATACGAGAATGATGCCAATTGCAAATACTTATCCCATTCGTGATTTTTATCAACAAACTGTTATAGATACTCCCACAAAACATGGTGTGATGGTTCGACCGATCCATTAAACTGAGGCCTGTATGCTGTCGTGTGATATTGTTTGATTCTAAATTTGCGTGCTATGGCTCTTGTTAACTTATTTAAGAAATTAGAGCCTTGATCCGCTAAAATGGCTTTGGATGTACCGTATATGCAGATTCATTCATTTACAATGTCACGTCCGTAGACGTGGGCATGGTGAGCCCCGGTTGACCCGGTTTACCTTTTTTTTTTTTGTTTTGGCGAGGTACAAAAGGGGAATTATTATTATTATTCTTGATATGTGTACTCTTACCATTACACAAACTCAAAGTCAGATTCGATCTGCGCACGCAAGGTTATCCTAAGTGTAGACGCAAAAAAAAAAGAACCTATTCTAGGTCTAAAATATTCTAAGTCCCGACACAAAAAAAATTAAAATATTCTAAGTCCTACCTGGAAGTAATTAAAATATTCTAAGTCCCGACACAAAAAAAAATTAAGTCCTGACACGAAAAAATTAAACTATTCTAAGTCCTAACTGAAAGTAATTAAAATATTCTAAGTTCTACTTGGAAGTAATTAAAATAGTCAAAGTTCTAACTGGAAAAAATTAAAATATTCTAAGTCCCGACACAAAAAATTATTCTAAACTGACTTTTTCGCGAAGCAAACTGACCAGGATGAATCTCAGAGACACAATGTGTGTCCGGACCGGGCGCTCCGGCCGTTTATATAGCGTCCCAAATACGCTGACGATGCACGGTCCCGCGGGTCCAGCGTCATTGGCTCCTAGTCAACGGTTCCGCGGCCGCCAACGGTTTGCGGTCCCACGCGTCCCTTATCTCGGCGCGTGCCTTATCTCTACTTCGGGCCGTTTGCCCGGCCAAGCCAGTGACCTTGGCCCCTCACAAGCGAACTTTGCCGTGAAAACACTTCGCGCACAAATATTACAGAATATTTTACAACGTTTTGCCTAAATTATCTAAATATTAATTACAGGTTACTTGAACATTTAAGTTTACTGAACTAATTTACAAAACGCTAATAATGCTAATTGTTTAACTATTATACAGGACAATAGAAATATATGCGGTTACAATAATAAAGCAGAATTTAATTATTATGGCAGAATTATAGAAACGTAAATTATAGAAACTATTACAATAATGTAGAATTCATTAATAAAGACACGCGGTAATAATAATTAACTCATAACATAAATAACCATACTAACAGCAGTAGCCACCACCGGAAAGTTGAAAAGTTCCCTAAAAGTCACGGAATTTGTCAAGATAATTTTAGACGAATATAAACATTTTGTTGGATGACGAGAAAGGTCGGGAGATTAAGAAGAAATTCTTTGCTCGAACTTATTACAATGTCCTTTATTGCTCCTGTTCCTTACAACGTTCTTTACACGGCTACGTCTCACTGCGGTAAACTCTCCGTTTTGCGGAGCCACACAGTGAGCTAGCCTAACACGGTCCTAACACGGTCTCCCTTCTGCTTCATCCACGCGATCGATTTATAGTAATCGATCGCGCTGATTCAGCAGGCCCACCGGTCCTAGCAACGGCCGTGCTAGTTACCGGTGCCGGTGGCGACACATGCTGCGTTTGCACTTCACACAACGCGGCGATGTGTCGCGCCCTGTGGCAACCAGTAGTTCTTCCTAGAACTGCTGCCTTCCTGCTATCTAANTAGGTCATTGAGCAATGACAGTGATGTCTCATCACATTGCTCAATGGCCTCATCTTAACATAAAAATTGGCTCACAACATTTTCCCCCTTCCGGGAAAAAGGAAAATGTCCGCAACATTTTCCGTAATATTTTCGCAATTCTTAAACCTACTTGTGTACAATTTTTGCATGTTATTACACTATCTTTGTACTTTACATACTATACTACGCGGTGTATTCACAGCGCGATGGTCTCG
>NW_018023638.1:0-2167 GCF_002006095.1 Pseudomyrmex gracilis | reverse complement strand
GTTTTTACACTTTTCTAACTGTTTCGCTGTTACAACGGAGTATGTTTGTTTATCTTCATCTATTGCAACTATTTCGAATTTTACTTGTGCAACCTTAAAAACATTATCGTGGTCATGCACCGGCAAGGGCACTACCCTCAAAAAGTCGTATTCTACCGGAGCTACTAGTGGAAATTTGACGACGGTATACACATTCGCGTTCTCACAATACACGCTAACTGTGACGTATTCTTTTATTGTCAACTAATTTTCCAGTGTTATGACGAATGGAAAATGTAATCCGTGAGCAGACCAATTATTCGCGTCCTGGAGGCCNTTTATTATTAACTCGACCGGTACCATTTCTAGCTGTGCAAANTTCGCTTGTACGTCCGTGACGTAGCCCATGATACTTCCCATGTCAAATTCGAGTTCCGTAATCACGCTGCCTAATTCCATTAGATACTCGCTAAGTTCGGCTTGCTGCGCGTAACTGTCTATCTGTTGCGTTATTTTAATCATCGCGTTTTTTAACTTGTTTTCATTTCTCTTTACGACCTCCTCTACGTTTTCTACGTGAGCAATTGTCGCGTTTATAACCTGCAGCTGATTTTTAACCACGTGCTGCAAAACAGCTTGTTTCTTGTTTATCAACTCTACTTGTTCCGAAACTCGCTTTTCGTCTTCGGCATCTATTGTACCGAACAAAATTTTCGCGACGGAACCTACTGCGTCAACCAGCCCTTTTCGACGACGTTTTTGTGTTCCCACTATCGTTTTAACGCGTTTTACTACCTTTTCAACTTTTTTCAACCTTTGTTGCAACTCCGCGGCAAACCCTCCGCACAGTTCTCTATTTTTGCGCGTTATTGTCGCGTTCTCGCACGCTTTAATTGTATACTCTAACACGTGTTCCGTATGTTCCGTTCTTGTGTATATCGTTGACACGTCTAATCTTACTACTAGTCTCCAGTTTTCGCTAGCGTGGAGTATCGTCCCGTACTTTTCGTAGTACACGCCGGGATTTTGGTGGAATTTTCGTATGTGGTATCCTTGGTCCTCGGTTTCACTCTACGCGACGCAAACGGTAAGTATTACTACTTTTATTAACAACATTTTTTCCTGCAAGCAAAATGTTTCATACAATACGCCTTACATTTTACTTTTATCGCGAACGGTGTCGCCTAACAGGTGGAACCGCGAGCGTCGGTCGTACTCCGAGTTCGTTACTCTGTCACCTAAGCTCTTTTATTATCGCTTATTTTAATTCTGGGACTTACATTTGAGACGCCCTGCTGTCTTTTGCACTTCGGACCATGGCTCTTCACGACAACGAGCACCAGTACCACGTTTGTTTCCGACCTGAGTACATCGGTGTGTTTTTTGTGTTTTCTACAATCAGTGTAAGTGTTCGGTATCCGAAACTACGAGTGTGCCCTTTCTCTTTTTTTTTTTTACAAAACTTTGTTTTTAGTATCAAGTTAAGATGAGAGGTATGAACTCCAGCTCTTATTGGTAATTCCAAATAAATAATAATGCAATAGGGCGATATTGAGCAAATGCCGGATGTTGTGCAGAAATAAAATAGAACAATTCTATTATGAGAGACGTTTCGACTTTTATTTTTTAAGTCCTTATCAATCTATAAATATACAATTAAATTGGATCAACAAAAGTATAATTACAATGTGTATACAAATGATTGAAATATTACATACCGAGAATAATAAAATTGCCGAAAATAATTACATTATGTGGTCAATAAGTAAAATATTTGGATCTTTGTTAAAGAAGTGTTGTTCGGCGTATAGTTTGTAACAGACTGCCGATTCGAATCGAATGTGTGAGAACTCCATCTATGTATTATTGCAATTTATCTATTATCGGTAAGTATGTGTCAGGTAGCAATTCAGTATCTCTCATTAAATTCAAACCGTCAGTCTGTCTTTTTATATGTATCATTTCGGACGTCAATCTTTTAAAATAATTCTGTTCGGTGTCTAATATCTGAATTGTTTCCCAATTAAATTTATGTGCAGTTTCTTTTGAATGTTTTGCTAGAACTGATGTTTCTGTTAATTCTTTTTTTACATAGTTGTAGTGTTCTTTTATTCGGGTGGTTAATTGTCTTTTGGTTTGTCCTACATAACTTGATTCGCATTGCTCGCAGTCAATGCGATGTACAACA
>NW_018023637.1:11582-16322 GCF_002006095.1 Pseudomyrmex gracilis | reverse complement strand
TTACCTCAGTTTATGTATATCTTACCTCAGATTTTTCATCACGTACGCGATAACTTGCTAATAACTTTTACATTAATGCAACACTTTATAAGGCGTCGTCTACAACACAGTTGTAAGCCGTAAGCCGTAAGAAATTGACCAATCACAATCAATTATTCTTCTGTAATTTATCTGTGATTGGTCAATTTCTTATGGCTTACGGCTTACGACTGTATTGTAGACGACGCTTAACGTAAAAATCTGCTCACGCAATTTAGATTACGTCGCTTACATATATCAGTTACTAATCTGATACATATTGTTTCACAGATAATGATATGTATAAATAATAATATAATTATGTATCTTTTACATGTTATTTTTATAAGATATGAGATGTATTAGGCAGAAGCGAATTTACATAGCATATACATAAATAAGTTATATATCACTGATATTTATTTGATACTTTCTTGTTATGTAACAAGAAATAGCAGTTACATGTGCGTTTGCTGGGCATATTCGCAGCCCCTACACTCAGTCCACGAGACCACTTGTGTTCCTTACTAACATACTGTTGCGGGATGCACGCTGCGTTGACACCCGGTGGAGAAATATGTTGTTTCGTGTTCGATCGTTCATTTGAGCGTCGTTTGTTCGACAGAAGAACGGGTTGGCAACGGGTTTGTTTGCAAGCGGAGTTCAAGAAAGATCAAAACGGGGACCAGAGCGGAATGGACGTGCGGAGAGAAACTCCGGTCGTTTTCTGTATTTTCCTACGTATTCGCTGTATTTCTTAATAAAGCGCGTTCTGACTTGTACCGTATGTTTTTTTATTTCCAAATCGCGAAAATGCGGTGGCGGTGCGACCAAAATTTCTCTCCGCACGTCCATTCCGCTCTGGTCCCCGTTTTGATCTTTCTTGAACTTCGCTTGCAAACAAACCCGTTGTCAACCCGTTCTTTTGTCGAACAAACGCCGCTCAAATGAACGATCGAACACGAAACAACATATCTCTCCACCGGGTGTCAACGTAGCGTGCATCCCGCAACAATATAATTATTTTTATATTCTTATTCTTAAGCTATCTTACACATTTCGATTATTATTTATTCAAATTATTTTATTAAAATTATTTGCAGTGCAATATACCTGCAACAATGGATAAAAATATTTCTCTTATTATTGTTAATTTAAAGTAGGGAAGACCGGGGCTAGTTGTGACACGAGGTTAGTTGTCAAACTGCTATTATCTTGCTTCCTAAATCTTGGAAAATATTCTTCTTTTTATTGTAAGTTGCTACTAGTTGTATTAGTAACGTGTACAAAATAAAAACTTTTCTTAAAAACATAACCCAGCAAACACAGAATGTAACTGCTATATAACATAGAAGTAACAGCGTAATATACGTAATATAAGAGCTGTTATACTCTATTAACATCAATGTTATATATAACTTTGTTTTATAATTGTAATATAATTGTTATATATTATATTGCTTGTTATTAGCTGGTAATGACATAACCAGGGATTCGGACCGAAATGAAATTTTGGTCCGGTTACAGTTACGGTTTGATGCTGTACTTAATTTTCGGTTTCAGTTTCGGTTCCGATCTTTTTATCGATAATGGTGACCGTAACCGTTTGGATTTCGGTTTTTTTTCGGTTTTTATTCCGGTTACGAGTATTTTATTACCTATTGCAAAAGTTATAATAAATAAAAAAGATACTTCAATAAATATCATTACTTGTATATTATAAAAACTGCACGTTTATTGATCAAAATAAAGTAATTTATAAATCATTTAAATGGGAATTTTTGTCTTGAAAATCACATTTCGTCTGTTTTGCTTTTGTTTTGTCTTCAACTTGTAGTGTCGCCAATGGTCGTTTCAAGCCTGTTACTGATTTCTTATAACATAATCTTACGTAAATTATCATAATACAAGTAAATAAAAAAATAGAAAAGTAACATTCCGTAAATACGCTATCGTATCGCTACTTACCTAAAACTAAACATCTACGATTTTAAGAGTTTAATTGAGATTTTCAAACTTTCTTGATACTATACAAGAAAATAAAAATCTCATTTTGTAGTACTTATTTTATATTCAAAAATTAGAGAAAAAAACTTCTTTAAAATCACCTGTGTATCTATGGAAGATTAAAAATATGTAATATTATAAACATACATACGTGTCATCTTTGTTAATAAAAATTCGATTAGCTCTGACCAATAGTTGATCTTCCAAGATTGATCTATAGACATATGTTCTTTGCGGAGATAACACGAATTTTAATCCTGAGAACAACCGTTCAACGCTCACTTGTGTAGCTGGTACTGCCAAAACCTAACCTAACCTAACCATCGCTAATTTGTATAACTCTGGATGAGTCGTATTTTTTTCTCGCCAGAATTTCAAAATATTAGTTTTTCTTGAGATTCTCTTCTGCTCTTGATTATAGTTTTCTAGTAAGATTTCAATCCGTCGTAAGGAAAGCTGTCCATGTAATTGAACAACCGACGACGATGATGATTGTGAAATATTAGAATTGTGGTGTATCTCTTTTAATTTGAGGAGACTCTCGAAATCGTCACTTGTTGATTCTAATCCACTTGATAAACATTCTTGTGAGTCAGAGTTTAATGTCAAATCTTGCAAGGACATTATCTTTGCCCAAAGATGTTTTAAGTGAATTTTTGCTTTTTCTATCTGCGTCTCCTCTAATAAAATTTTAAATCTCGGATCGAGAAAAAGAGCAGATAACAGCACATCATTTTCCAGTAAGTACTTTTGTCGACATACCATAAAGTCAAAGATAAGCATTGCAAAAGGTGTATTCATTTTTTTCATTGTTAATTTTGTTTCCAATCAATTATTGAAGAAGTCGGTAAGAGTTAGTTGTTCGGCTTGGAGTTTTTCTGTGCACGTTTTGACTGGCTGTAAAGTTTGGCACACTTCTTCAATTTTTGTTCATTCTGCATCAATTAGTGTTTCGAACTTCTCGAATTTTGTTACGGCCAGTTCTGTGCAATAATCCTTCAGTAATGATAATCTTTCGAGCACCAACGTGTTGAGCAGTGAATTATCGGCTTTTTTAAATTTTGTTTTTTGAGCATATATAAAAAAGTTTGTGTCCTCAATTTCTTCACGAGCTTTCGAGCTTTTTTTTTATCAAAGATGAAATACCATTAGTTGCATTTTTCAAAGCATCATCCACAGCTAGCTGCAAGGTATGGGCTGCACATCTCACTCCTAAAATCGTTAACAAATGAGTACTAACATTTCGTTATACAAACCTAAAATATTTATTTCTAAATTGTATCTATTTTGGTTTAAAACCTGAAATAGATACGTTACTAGATAATAAATCTTTTTATTTTAGTTTATATTTCTTTAAAGATTGAAATAATGTAGTGGTAAATATATTATATGTATAAATTTTACTTAATTATTTAGATCGGCTGTAATTATTTATAAGTTTAAATATTTTTAAATGCTCGTAAAACAACAATTCAAATAAATATTTGAAACCTTGTTAAAATAGTAGCAATAATTTTTAAAATGCTGCACCTGTTAATATGCTACTTGAAAAATCTGAACTTAAAATACTATTTTCAATATCTTGTAATATATTTTCGGCGTGATCCTCCGGTTCGTTCTTTTTACTCTCTTCTGTGAGTTCATCCAGATCGAACTGCAAGTCAATGTCATCATCAACATTAGCGCGTTTGTTTTCTTCCACAATTGTTTCATCAGAATCATTATAGTCTAAATACATCATCTTCACAGCCTTCAACATATTTGCACCATTATCTGTGGTGATAGTGTATATTTGATCTATATGTATGTTGTAACAATTACATATATCTCTTATAATCGTAGGTAAATATGCTCCTGTAAATTAAGATTACAAAGTATAGATTAAACAAATAATATTTTTTTCAGCAAAATATGCAACACAATATAGTGTTATTAATTATAATAACTATACATACCTGTATGTTTTTCCTTCAGTTCAGCGAGTCCCAAAGTTCTAAGCACAATTGTTGAGTTTTTTATATACTGCATATTAATACCCAAAAACGACCTATCCAAACGTGTGACTGCATCTACTTTAATTGAAACCATAGTGTTTTTTACTTCTTCTGATATTTCTCTTTTAATATTTGCTTCTTCAGCAACTTTTTTTTTAATCGATTTCAGGGAAAGTGAGAATGTTTCGTATTTCAATCGTTCTAGTTCTCGTTTGATTGGGTTCACGATATTTAGAAACCCGGAGTCATTCAAGATGCTGAAAGGTCTCCCGTTGACAGTTACAAGATCAACGCAACTGTTTTCCAATTCTCTCCGCGTCAGTTTTATTTTAATAAAATTCATCTCATTGATTCGAAGCTGATTTTCATTTTTCACTATCTTTTTACTTTCTGTTCCGCTGTTTTTGACTCTATCTGAAGAATCGTCAAAATCACTTTCCTTGAAATCGTGGAAACGAATTAAATGTCTCTTTAAGTTAGTTCCGTGTTTACCCTACAAGTATTTTTTTATTAAATAATATTTAAGGCTCGTGAAAATGTCATACAAGAATATAAGGCCGATACGAGTCATTCCCAGGATGTTGAGCAGGAACTTGAACGTGCATACATATATGTATACATCTATAACAAGTATTACTTGTAAATTTTTACAAGTAAGTTTTTTGAATTGAAAATTCAATTCGTAAATTTATACGGGATGCGGGATTTGCATCTCACATAT
>NW_018023637.1:8843-11541 GCF_002006095.1 Pseudomyrmex gracilis | reverse complement strand
TATCTACTTATGTTGCTCGAAAATTTTTAATTGCAATTTTCTCGCAAACGCTTGAGTAGCGCGTTTTATGCGTTTACTCTGTAACACTTGGCATAATGACCTATCGATACAAAAAGTTTCAGTGAAATCGATTGGTCACACATCGTGCCCTCTCCTTGTGAATCGAGATAGCGCTTTGAAATTTTTATAGTAGCTAAAGGAAAAGTAAAAAAAAGTTCCGCAATGGAAACACTGATAGTACCACTTTTCGATTTTATACAACCTCAGTCCCGGAATTTTTTGAATGCACTGTGTATGTCGTTCAGCTAGGTTTTGTTTATAATGTGTCGTTCGGTTCGATCCTTATCTCGGATGTCCTTATGTCTACCTTATCTCGGCTGGCTCTCGTTTCTCCTTCCGGGAATTCGTTACAAGGATTATTCGTTAGAACTACTGTTAGACTTAATAATTATATTTTGTTGCAAAATGAAAAGGTCTGTGTAATCCAAAACGTAACAGTTATATTTACTATTATTTTGCCGTCAAATTAAATTGATTTTTTACAGTTTTACTTACACCATATCTAAGTGTTATCTTTTACCTATAATATAAATGTATATTTATTACGGTACAATTTTTTTATACCTACACGTAATTACCATATTATAAATTAGTTGTATAAATTGATACTATTTTTAAATGTATAAAATATAAGTTTATTTCACTTACAATAATAAGAAACAATTTCATAAAATAAGTAAAATGTCAAAGTGCGTGACTACGTTGTTATCAAACAAAAATTTTATCTATATTTAAATTAATTTAATGATTTATAATATGATAATTGTGTATATAAAAAAACGTAACGTAATAAATATAAATTCATGTTATAGATAAAAGATAGCACTTTACTGTTGCGTAAGTAAATTTGCAAAACCACATTTAGTTGGTCGCAGAAAATAGTAAATATAGCCAAAACTGCCAATTTTAGCATATTTAACCTACAGTTTTTCTGAAACCCGACATGATAGCAGGTAGACTATTTTCGCCGCCGGATTCGTTTTCAGCGACCAAAAATCCTTTAAGGACGTTCTCCGACTACAGTAGTTAGCAACCTAAATACAGTGGTTAGCAACCTAAAATATTTCTTCTCATGAGTAAGTTTGTACTGCTGTAACAAAGTTAAGTTGTGAGCTATTCAGCACTGCTAAGACCCGCTTACTCTGCGCAGAAGTTCAAAAATAGCTGCAATACACAACGCACATAAATCCAGCAAAACAAAAAAAACCAAAAAACAAAAAAAAGCTACAGTTTGAAAACAAGGGTTGCTTGCCATATTATTTAAAATCGTATTTTAATTAAGACACTCTCCGCACATACTTGTTTTTTTTAAAAATCCTACAAAAATTGTCGTCAGTAACTTTAAAAAACCCCACTTCACAAAGGCTCAGCATAGGAAATCCATGTTAAAAATTGAAACTTAAATCTTCCATATTTTGAAATTTTTTTTGCTACCCCTATTATCCAAAAAGGCTACGTATAAATAAGATCATAAACTATGTATATCGCAAATTTAAAGAAAATCCTAGGAAAATCAATAATTCGGAGAACGTCCTTAAAAGACAGTTTATTCAGATCCCAAAACTATGTTGAGCAGTATAATCAGCATATATTAACAAAACATTTGTTTGCGTAAAAATGTAGGGGAGACCGGAGCACAAAGTAACATCCAAAATAGATTGTAAAAAAAATATACGCAATATTAGGTAATATTAGGTACATTATATAATAGTCACATCCTTTAGCTTTAAGAAAAAACAAATATTATTCTTATATATCTTTACACAAAAGAGTATTTTAATGTTAAGTACAATTGCGCAGATTTGTCAACCTGCCGTATACCCAGGTTAATTGTCACATGTCTTNTATACAGAGAAACAATAAGATATAAAATTTCTGTTTTTTATTTCATTAAATTTATTGAGAGTACATAACATTTTACAATAAGTATAAAGTATTTATACAATATCAATAATCATATATATATATATAAAACAACTTGAAATGATTTCACAACACTAAATCAGTTAAAAACTAAAAAACAAATAAATAAACTACGAAATATATCTACAGTCATGTAGATATACTGTGCGAAAAAAATAAAATATATAAAAACAAATAAATAAAACATAATTAGCAAGCTAATCTTTAATAAAAAAAAACAATGACAGGTACTGAAAAAGATATAACGACGCATGATGATCACTGCGATTACTTCTTCCCGCATGCTCACTGTGTGACAACTTATCCCGTCTCAATTTGAGTCAACTTATCCCAAACGTTCATTTTAAATAGAAGATATTCTATTTATAAACTGCGACGATTAAATAAATATAGGAAAACTTATTTAAAACTACCATATTTCTTATACATAAGGTAAAATTGCAATTAGAAATTTTAAAACCAATAAACTTACTAAAAAATTGAGATCAAAAAAATCTACTTCCTCCATGTCCAGTTTTACAAAAGTGCTCGTAAATATCATATATTCCCAACAAACACAGATATATAACAGCAACATTGTCATAATAAAACAAATGTAACAAGTAATATAACATGGTCGTTGCATGTAACATCCATGTTAGTTGTAATTTCCTACTAATTATATATTGCAGTTATATAATATGAATATAACATGTAAGTAGAATGTAACATAATT
>NW_018023637.1:2631-4648 GCF_002006095.1 Pseudomyrmex gracilis | reverse complement strand
TCTATACTAAGTAGTTCCAGCGTTGACCGCTCGATAGCGCCGCTTACCCGCGCTAGAAAAAATCAGTCCGGGAACTTTCCGGACAAACTGTGTAGATGTATACATATATGTATGCACGTTCAAGTTCCTGCTCAACATCCTGGGAATGACTCGTATCGGCCTTATATTCTTGTATATATTTTTTTATTATTCTATTAATACGATATTGATCTTAATTTTTGTTAGTAAATCTTACATTCTTAAAGAGTAAAATCACATTTTTACAGAGTCTAGCTGGATAAGCAAATGAAAAGTGTTCCAAAGATATTCTATTTTGATTAAGATTAAGATAATAATCAAGAGAAACAATAATTGTTCTAACAATTTTCAATCTCTAACTCAATATTAATAACCTTAACCTCAAAAAACATTTTTTTTTAATTTTTTTTTTATTTGTACAATTGAATTTAAAACAATTAACCATAATCTTGTTTATTGTAGAACTGCTATGACACGCTCTTATCTTAATAGAAATGTCTATAACCTTGAACGACACTATTATCAAAAAGTTCGCCTATTGTATTTATAAAGTGTTGAACTTATCTTTATCAATGTTTTACAAATAGTACAAACAGAAGCATCTGTTATCTTATCATAAGTGAAATGCTTGTGCGCCTTGTTAGTTGTTTTTCTGCCCATGTTAACAAATTATTAGCTTCTGCACACGCTTTGATACTTGTTTATACACGAATTCACTCACTACATTGTCTAGTAATAATGCAAGATTTTGAGAAAAGATATATAATGTCCAGGTTTAATTCCGCGGACAAAATTAGACCTTTATTTAATTATAATAGAGATCAGTGTTTATGATACGGACTAAACAAACTATAGAATTAAGATTCACTACTGTATTTTCAGTGCAAAATACGGAGAGGCGCGGGAATGCCAATCGCATTGCCATAAGCATGTTCTACAATACAGTCGTAAGCCATAAGTCGTAAGAAATTAACCAATCACAATCGATTATTCTTCTGTAATTAATCTGTGATTAGTCTGTGATTGGTCAATTTTTTACGATTTATAGCTTACGACTGTATTGTAGAACAGATCATACACATATTTAGGCTTCAAACAATAAAAATATCCGGACCAAAATTCGAACCGAAAACCGAAACAAACATCGAGAAAAGTTTCCAGTCTAGTTATGGTTCCAGTCCATTAGCTCACACAATATTTCGGGCCGGTTTTCAGTTTTGGTTTGACTAAAACAACGGTTATCGGTCTGGTTATCGATTTCAGTTTCGGTCGGTCTAGATCCTTGATTATAACTTTCATATAACATTTCTGTAACTATATAACAAGTAGTATAACTAGGCCAATTTTAAACCAGGAGCTCCGAGGAGGGCGCGGAAGATGATGTCACAGGGGGAGGGGTGACGCCACATGGAGAAGAGGGAGTATGACGTCACGCGGGGAGGGGAGAGGTATGACGTCACATGGAGAGGAGGGGGTATGACGTCACTATGACGTGACGCGGAGAGAGGAGAGGTGTGACGTCACAGGGGAGAAGTGACGTCACTATGACGTCACGCGGGATCGTGGCTCTGACGTCACAGGATATGACGTCACGCGAGAAATGACGTCACTATGGCGTCACGCGAGGGCGTGGCTCTGACGTCACAGGATATGACGTCACGCGAGAAATGACGTCACGCGAAATTATGGCAACTTCACACGCGGCGGGCTCCGTTATGACGACTTCACACGTGGCAATATGGCGGTTCGACATAAATGGTGTCACAGGATATGACGCGGCGGGCACCGATATGGCGGCTGAAATGACGTCACGCGACATTATGACGACTTCACACGCGGCGGGCTCCGTTATGACGACTTCACACGTAGCAATATGGCGGTTCGACAAGATGGCGTCACAGGATATGACGCGGCGGGCACCGGTATGGCGGCTGCAATATAGCGGCGACAATATGGCGACTTCAAGGTATGTACTATTTACTATATGCATGGTATATAC
>NW_018023637.1:0-1986 GCF_002006095.1 Pseudomyrmex gracilis | reverse complement strand
AACGACATTTAGCGCTAAATCGCGAAGCCACAAAGTTGCAGACGCATCGGTCGATTGTAGTAGTTGATGAATATCCATCTGCTTCTGGATGATCGTTTGCCATGTGGCAAATGGTATAAGCAATGAATTGCCACGGTTGTCTCCGATAACAATCTCCACATACNAGATTGGACCGACACTTATTCCAATCTCAATGTATTTGTACGCTGTTGATGTTAACGCGTACCGTNTTCCNAAAATGCGAGTCGCCTGATGTGGCGGAGACGCTGTTGACACACTGTAAAAATATGTGTGAATAAAGTATATGCCAAAATCAAGTAAAGCGACAATTTACTTACTTGTTGCGTGCAACCTTCGTCTCACCGTTGTATTTTCCGCTAGTCGCTACGGTATACATTGTATCTTTTTGAAACCGCGATCGAAAAGTGACTGATGCGGTGTCGCGTAATAACTTTCTTAAATATTGCCCAGCTCCACCACTTTGGATTAGAAAAGTGATGATGGCATCAAAAATTATGACTCATTCTATATATTATATTAAATGCACTTTTGTTTGCCGGATATCAAATTTCACCGATTTGATCACGTATTAAAGTAACATAATCCTATATTAAAAAATGCTGATGATAGCAAAAAATTGCTAACTGCGTATTCGAAAATAACAATTGTGCAATCGCTATATATGACTCATAAATTCTGCAAAAAAGCACTTCTGTCGGATATCAGATGTCATCGTTGTTATCACGTAGTCAAAGTTATATTTTGCAAACATTGCACTTTCTTTCGTGTATCAAATGTTACTTCTATTAAACAAATACAGCATCAACAAAATTGCAGCATCAGCACAAAATATACTATAAAAAGGCGAAATTGTCGCATAAAATTAGTATTTCATCAGAACATAGAGTGAGTGATCAATCAGTGTGTTTCTTTTCGAAGACAAAGTGTTAAAAAAGTGACAAAATGGAAACTATCGCGCAATTAGAGCGCAATGTATTGGAGCAGTCGACTCGTTTGAACTCGCGAGAAGAGTTTGTTGCATGGGAACAGCGATGTGAAGAATGTCTCGAATTATTAGAAGAACATAGTCGGAACAAACGTCCACGACTGTCTGTAGGAATCAGACAATCGCTGGTCGCTAGAATTGCGCGACTCGAAAGTTTAAAAACTTCACTGCGTCGACAGTTTGCATACATTGGCGCCGGATATGGACTTACATGGCGAGAAATAGACACCGCTTTTGAAAGCAGAATAATGACAGGTGCTATCATTAACGAAAATCATATCGAACCTCGCCATTTTCTCGAACACGCGAAAAGCACAGTGCTGGAAAAAGTGCAAAATGCCACAGAGAAATACGATAATTTGAAAATCAATACAGTGTTCAATGGTGAATTTGTATCGGGAAATAAACGGGCCAATAAAAGTGTAACAACGAGAAATTCTGAACTCTTTCGTACAACTAATTTAGACAAGTGGTACGAGCGATACGTTATGGAACCCACGTTAGCATCCTTAGATGAATTCCAAGAACGCGATAGTGGGTGGGCCCTGTCACGTATACTGAATTTAATCGTAAACGTGAACAAATACAATCCATTGCGCGCAGGATGATGTATAAATTTGCCACAAGAAGTTAAGTTTAAGAGAGCGGTGATTAATGTGCTATCCAAGGACAATGCATGCTTTGCATGGTCAGTGGTCGCTGCTCTTTATCCGGCTGGAGATCATGTATATCGCACATCATCGTATCCCCACTATACGACAGTGCTGAATCTTCAGGACATTGAGTTTCCAATGAGTGTACACCAAATATCAAAGTTTGAACGGCTCAACGAAATCTCTGTAAACGTGTACAGTATGGAATTGAAGAGAAATAAGAAGAAGAACGAACTTGTCATCCTTCCAATACGACTCACAGAGCAAAAGAGAGAGAAGCACGTCAACTTGCTTCACGTTTCGGATTCACGAGACGTTAATCGTGGG
>NW_018023636.1:0-11052 GCF_002006095.1 Pseudomyrmex gracilis | reverse complement strand
CTTGCGTTAGGTCAGTGTTGCCGTGTAACTCGAGACTGTGAGTTCGCGGTGACTTTCTTTCTCTCTTGAACTCGTAGTTCACAAGACACTCTTTTAATGACTGCTTTTTTTTTGTTTCAGGAGCAGTATTCCAGATCGGGGTTACTTGTAATTTTTTTTATTCTTGTACATATGTACCTTTTTTTTTAAATATATACCCCTACTTTGTCTGGAACTCAATTGTTCTCGTTTCTTTTTTTTTTCTTTCTCACCCAGTGTCCTTGCTTTCCTTTGATCCAACCGGAATCTCCTGCTGAGTTCCGTCCTTGACAGAATGAGAGATCCCACCGCTGCCACCAAAATTTGTTGGACGTCGAGGAAGGTCGGGTGGTAAAGATGAAGTTCAAAACACGAACTTGTATTCTTATCTTTTATTTCTCCGATTACAACTCCTTTTGTATCTTAAACGGCTGTATCTCACTGCGGTAAACTCTCCGGCTTGCGGAGCCACACAGTGAGCTAGCAGTCTTATCACGGTCTTTCCTCTGCTTCATCCACGCGATTGATTTATAGTAGATCGATCGCGTTGATTCAGCAGGCCCACCGGTCCTAGCAACGGCCGTGCTAGTTACCGGTGCCGGTGTCGACACATGCTGCGTTGCACTTCGGACAATGCGGCGATGTGTCGCACCCTGTGGCAACCAGCAGTTCTTCCTAGAACTGCTGCCTTCCTGCAACTTAAGTAGGTCATTGAGCAATGACAGTGATGTCTCATCACATTGCTCAATGGCCTCATCTCCTTAACTCTTACTTTACAAAAATTGGCGCACAACAACATTAGATTCATCGTCATATAAGGCGTTTTTATTTTCGCCAAACGAATATTCATTATTACGAATTTCGTTTGATGTAACCTGAAAGAACCCGCTCCTTACTAATTCACTGTCGGGGTCCGTTTTATGGGTATTTAACAGTTCGTTTAAAGGTCTAAGATATAAAGTCGGAACTCGGACTTTGACTTCGTCGTCTCGCGTGCTTACGACATTCAAATAGGCTTTTGCGGACACGTTTTCTACTATGGTATCTCCTAGATATATACCGTGCGTTAGTTTTAATTTTGGCAAATATCCAATGTTAACTTCGGGATTCTCTATTCGAACATAAAATGAAGATTCCGTTCGCGGTGCTACCATTACAGTCTCTTGAGAAAAGAAAGGTATTTTAATTCCGGAGATATCTAGATGTTCTTGCGTGTAATCTATTTTAGTATTATTTTGATTAAAAAAGTCGTTTCCAAGTATACCGTCTTGTGATATCGGAAAGTCGTCTGATACAATGTGAAATTTTACAGGTATTTCAAATGGTTTTAGGGTGATTTCGCCGTAGGTATATACCGGATAGTTGTTTATGCCGCTTAATTTTAAAATACTTGATCGATTTATTTCTACGTCTTCGGGTACATATTTCTCTTTAATGACGTTCGGTCCGGAACCTGTGTCTAATAACAACGTTATGAGCGGTATTGAATCGGCTAATTTAATTCGAACTGTGGATAACCGTCCGTGTCTGTCAAGGTTTATCGTCAATGGATGTATGTCTGCTTTGTCAGAATTTACTTGGGCGCGGGGCCCATTGCCGCAACAGGGTGTGAACCTCGTTCGGTCCCCTGTGGCACACCCGTCTTCGAGGGGCCGGCGAAGTTTTCCTGATTATTTTCTTTTCTACGATTGTTACTCGCGATACGTAACTCGCAGTTTTTTAGGAAATGACCCGGTTCTTTACAGTATCGACAAAACGAACCGCTGATCGACCGAGACTTATTTAAACGGCATTCTTTGGCAGTATGATTATAATTGTTGCAAATTTGACATACTGTTCTAAGTGGTTGAGGACGATTACGTTGTTCATTTTGCTTTTTCCAACAATCTTTCGCAGAATGACCGGTCTTATCGCACCACTGACAAGTCACGGGTAAATTATTATTATTTCGATTCAAATTGTTACTCGATTTACAATCTTTCGCGTTATGGCCTGATTTCGAGCACAATTGACAGGTGACGCGATTTTCTTGCACTACGTTTATACTTTGACGCGCTCGCGGTTCGCGAAGGCGACATTTATCGGCACTATGTCCGCGCTTTTGACAAATTTGACAAACTAAAACTTCAGATCCTAACTCATGTTTATTTTGGGAAAATAACCAGAGTTTTCGGCAACTTCCAGCTGTGTGACCCTCTTTATAGCATATTTGACAAGTTTCTTGTTTATGCGCTGTGGTCTTGTCGGTACTCGAGTTAACGTGTTTCCCTTGTCGTATGTCATTTATAGTGCGTAATTCTCTTTCTATTCGTAATGCGTCAGCTACAGTTCCCTGAACATCCAAATTTCTGGAGATTCGTTGTTCAATCTCCGGTTTCAATCCACGTATAAAACATTTGCACATGTCTTTCTCTAAATCTATTTTAATGTTTTGAATACGCGAGCTATCATCTGCTCCCTGGTAAGTTTCTAATATTTGTTTACCTAACATTTTTACTCTATTTGCATAGGTAATTACATCTTCGTTACTCTTTTTATAAATACATCCTAATTCTCGTTGTAATTGATACACGCTTTTAGGAGAACCATACACCCGTTTTAAGAATTTCGTTAATTGTGCGATGTTATCAAAGTTTTCGTCTTGTATAGTACGACGAGCCTCACCTACTATGTGAGTTCTTATGACTCTTGTAAATTGACTTTCTGCTTCTTTCGGAAGCATAGATTTAGCTTCCTCGCACCCTTCGATAAAATAATTCAATGGAATATTTGTTCCATCGAAAAAAGGTACGGCTTCGACCGCGTATTTAAGGGTAGCGAAAGGGTTAGAAGCTGAATGCGCCATAGTTTCTCGCTCAGTATCGTTTAAGTGTGATAAATCTGTTTTTATATCGGGTATAGTTAGTGTACGACTCTCGTCGACAAGCGGAGCGGATGGACCGACAACGGTTTGATCAATTATACTATCACTAAATTCCGTTGTTGATCGTAACGGTGTTCGAGGTAGCGACGTAAAAGAAGCAAACGGATTGATATTACTTTCGTCAAGCTCAATGTGCGAAGCACCCGCCGTATGTTCGGGCGTAGAAGTAGCTGTCGGTTTTGTTAGCTTTCTTCGCGTTCCAGATTCGATCGCGGCTTTATATGCTTTATTTATTTCGTCGTTGTCTGTCATGGACCTCGTAGTCATTCCTATTCCTCAAATTCGCGTTTTACATTCCGGTCGAGCCCCCAAAATTTCAATGATCTGTTACGTCCTGAGCCTATGGTTACGGTCGGGCATTAGTGGTAGTACGCAACAGACGCACTGTCACATTCAAGCGAACGCGATATCTATCCCGGCACGCTGACACAAAGAAGGAAGTCAGGGATGCGCGGGTCGAGCGAGACAGTTCGGCAACGCAGACAGACCAACGGGGTTACCCGATTTTCTCTGTCTAACCTATTCTCACTCGTCGGTTCCTTTTTAGGTCTAAGACGCAAGTCTCAATTACCAAGGACGGAACCACGCGATTTTTAACGAGGAATGAACGGGTTGTTAATCGAGTGTGGTTTACTAGTAGTAGTTTGTTAGTTACACGAGGTCCATAAGAGTTAAATTAATTAAAGCCGGATTTTGTTATGAAAAGATTAACATAATTGTTTATTCAAATAGATTGGTAGAACAATAATAATAATAAGGAAAACATAAGTAAACTCCGCATGAATTTGCTTTAGATAGGCACGTACAATTCAGGTGCGACGGTTCGTGTTTTATATCGATTATTATTAGAAAGATCTCCGCGTATAGTTACAAGCGGCGGAATGGTTTGTTGTGATGACATAGAGATTATTGAGCTGGATTGAAGTTAACAGAAAATCTTAAGTCCGGAGTGTTTTAACGAGAAATCATTTCTTGTCAAAATACACTGACACTAGTTAGTTACGGGTCGTCGGTCGGATCCGTCTCCGCAAGAGATCGTAAAATGAGAGGGTCTATTGTTCGGAATATTCTATTTTAGCATAGGCGCTGTTCATTTGACTATGAGTAGCAAATCGAGATAATCAATTAAGAGTAAATCACTATCATTGAATTATAGATTGGATAAATGTTCACAATTGTTATTACGGTACTCGGAATCATTACATTACGTTGTGTATCGAGAATTAGAATTGGTTGTAAGAATTGATGATCTTGACTGCTGCTCATATCAAAATGCAAAAGATGTACGAATCTGTACTAATGAGACTTACAATGTACTCGGTGATATACTTGGATGATAGCGATGGTGGAAATTGGCAAGGTTGCTCGGTGGTTGATCGCAGCTATTTCGCTTGGATCCACGCTGCTCACAGATGATCGCCAGGGAAGTCGGCGAGACCTTTAGCAGGTTCAACGAAGGAGAAGGTTGCGAAATTTCTTTGATTCGGACTGACTGACCGATTGATCGTTAATCACTGACTCTATCGCGAGAAGCTACTCTTCGAAGATTGGATTACGTACTGGTTGATGAATGCAAGAATAAACGAATAATACGAATGACTGCTCAGATAATAATGACTGCTCGGGTAATAATGACTTCTCGGGTAATAATGAATAATCGATCGAGGATCCAGGGCTTTTTATACCCGCGGGTTGATCTCCCCTTCTCCATCGTCTTTTCCCGAAATTTCGCCTCCTCGTTCGTTGACCGCCGGGGCAAAGACCTTTTCCCCTTTCGTTTGATTCTCCGGATCGATGGGATCATCGTTTGTTTAGATCTCGCTTATCGGTACGTGCCCTATCTTGTTTATGTCTGCGAGTCGCGACTCTAGCCTCCTGATTTACGACTTCTCTTCTAGGCTTACGAGAGCTGTGACGGTTGCCGGGAATCGCGAGTGTCCGCGCTTCTACAGGGGGCTATTGTCCGTTACAAATTTCCTCTTAAGGGTCGATAAGGTTTGTTTAATTATCCAGGTGCTCTAGACTCGATCGGGTATAGTGCGTTGTTTGACGCGAGACTGTCTGTCATATGTCGTCCAGTCGGGTTTTGTTTACAATATGGGAGCCGGTTCGGACTTGTCTATCTTATCCCGGCTGGCTCTCGTTTCCCTTTCCAGGAACTCGTTACAAGGATTATTTCTTAGAATTATCGCTAGATTTAATAATTATATTCCGTTGCGAAATGAAAGAGCCCGTGGAGCCTAGGACGTAACAAAAGTGTTTTAATAAATCTATTGGTAAGTCTATTTATTAAATGTATTTTTAACTCTGTTTTTAACTCTATTTCTTATGTATTATTTATTCGTTTATAAACAATAACGCATTGCGTTCGTTGCAGTACTATGTATAGCACCGTATAACACCGTATATTTATTGTATGCACATATGTGTACATATACGTTATACTCCTGTTTTATTTAATTTGCATATAATACTTCTTCAAAAAATGAGACTATGAAACTAAATGTCATCAAACATTTTACATTGATAAGAAACCTTTGCATATACTGACTTGTTAAAGACTCGGTAAATGTTACATGTAAGATCGAGCCGGCCATCATCGAGAGTACCAAGAGATGGAAATACGCACACAAGCGAGAACCGTTGTCCGTAATGTCAAGCTCGATTGTTTGACTCGTGGAAGAGTGCAAACAGACAAAGTTGTATGGTTTCAAGCGAGGAGTAAGTTGATGACCTTGACTTTGATCTTGACCATGTCCTTTAAGGTCATTTCAAGGTCAGCCTTATTTTTTTAAATGGAACGCCCTACATTTTATTGCACATTTTTATAGCTTATCTCGAGAGCTTTCCAAAACACTATAAAATAAAACATTTTTTCATTAAGTACTTTTTGAGTTATAAAGGTTTGAAATTAACAATTTGTTAAGTGGCGTGTGAGTCCGGCCAGGTAAGGCAAATTTCATTCCAATTGGTCACCTTGGGCAAAATATTCTATTGTTTCAAACAATTCACAACAAATGTTCAAATTGTTGCCATTCAACAGCCTGGCAATGTGCCAATCTGTTACAAACAGATGAAACCGCATTCCGTACGTTTCCGGCGGTAGTAGTTCTATCTCTCGAGTTATTCTCTCTCTTAAATCATCTAAATCTTGAGGCTTGGTGGCATAAACTTTACTTTTCAAGTAATCCCACAAAATTAAGTCAAATGGGGTCAAGTCCGGAGACCGAGGTGGCCACTCAATATGACCCCTTCGCCCTATCCACCTGTCCTGAAAGACCTCATTCAAATATTGACGGACAATGACACCATAATAAGGTGGAGCTCCATCCTGTTGGAAATAAATTTCATCCATATTTCCACCAGCTATGTCTCGAATAGCTGGAACAATTTGTTCGCGAAGCATGACTGTGTATATCTGTGCTGTCAAATTGCCTTTAATGAAGAAAGGGCCAACTGGTCTACCATTAAGAATACCAGCCCATACGTTAACTTTTTGTGGACATTGGGTATGATTGTCTCTTTTCCAGTGAGGATTAACGTCACTCCAGTACCTACAATTGTATCTATTTACATTTCATCCAGTCAGTTCAAATGTTGCCTCATCAGAGAAAACAATATTATTAAGTAATAGAGGATCATCGACAATCATCTCCATCATAAGATCACAAAATTCGATGCGTCTATCAAAATCGTCTTCGGACAACTCTTGGCACAAATGGAGTTTGTATGGATGCCATTTATTCAATTTCCAAATTTTATTGATAGATGCATGACCGATTTCGTGTTCTTGTGCAACGCGATTGATGGAAATATGGGGATTTTCAACGAAAGACTGTAAAACATCTAATGCCTTATTATTATTTGTTGCTGTTTTACGTCTACCAGATCTTGAGCGACTTTTAACGCTACCAATGTCCTCGAAACGTTGAATAGTACGGATTACAGTACTTTTAGAGATCCTATTATTTTTATTCCGAAAATTTTCATTAAATAATCGCGTTACTGTTTTATATCCTCTTTGTTGATCTCCCCATTCTCGCATCATTAACAGTGTTATTCGATCTTTTTCAGAAAGCTCCGCCATTTTTAAGTAGAGCAAAGAAGAATTAATCAGGTAAGTAATAAGAAAGTGATCTAAATAATTAAGTATAGAAAAATACTAATTATTAAGTGTTGGTCCAACTATTGATTTGTTTATTTCAACCAGCACTAGCAAAAAGCTCGTTGAGCAACTGAAAATCTAATAGATCAATTAATAATATTTACGAAAAATTTCTGGGCTATTGGAAACAAAATGAAGATGTTTGAGACAATCAATTGAAGCGCAATGGCTTCTTTTGTTACAGAAAAAATTTTGGGGCTGTTTGTTTTTGTCCACGAGATAACTGCTGCTTGCTAAGAAGAAGACAGCACTGCATCAAAGATTAAAATCAGTGATCCGTATTGTTTGCTCAAGAGCTCGTACATTGGTGCCTGCGAGAGTGAGAGAATAAAGATCGGCCCCGCCAACGCTTTCGGGCAGATTTCCGCTAACGCCTTCGAACATCATGCATTCGAGCAACTTCTCGCGATCACTTTCGGGCAGTTTTCCGCCGTAGCCTACTAGCATAACCGCTTGAAGCCGTACAACTTTGCTATTGGACATTTTTCCAAAATGCATTCTTACTGAAAATATTAGGGGGATCCGACACTTTTTGGTTAATGTATTTTTTTTAAACCAATTAATTGGTCTCATTTTATTCCGCGCACAAAAGTATTAAGGTTATGATTACTGAAAACTAAATAATATTTTACAAGATATTTTACATTTTGTGTCAAAAAATTGTTAACTTCAAACCTTTATAACTCAAAAAGTACTTAATGAAAAACTGTTTTATTATAGTGTTTTGGAAAGCTCTCGAGATAAGCTATAAAAATATGCAATAAAATGTGGAGGGTTTCATTTAAAAAAATAAGGTTGACCTTGAAATGAACTCAAAGGACATGGTCAAGATCAAAGTCAAGGTCATCATCTTACTTCTCGCTTGAAACCATACAACTTTGCTNTTGGAAATTTTCTCCAAAATGCATTCTAACTGAAGATATTAGGGGGGTCCGATACTTTTCGATGACCCTGTATATAAGTTTATATGATCATAAGTTTCTATTTTTTCTCAAAATAATATATATTTATAAAATATATATATTCATATAATATGGTATATCAATTATATATATAAATATTTTAAGATTATGCATCTATAAACTGTCTTTTCGTAATTTACCAAATAAAATTATATAAAAACGATTACTAATATCCTTCATATATATTACATGTTTTTACCAAATGTAATTTACCAAATAAAATTATATAAAAATGAACACTAATATCCTTCATATATTATATGTTTTCAATATTTTAAAACCTTAATTTTTATCACAATTAATAATAATAATATTAAGAATTACTAATATGTAATGCATGTTGAGGTATTATTTTTTTTATTGAGGTTTTATTATTATCAAAAATATATATACTTTTTCCAAGACTCTAAATCTTGAAAACGCACTTCACGCTATCATACGCAACAAGCGCGCTACGTGAACGTGCCTCGTGTCTTGCCTTAGCCCGGCTTAGTGGAAAGAAGACGGAACACAGTATGTCTGCACTTTTCCACGAGCGCACATAGATGGCGATTCTCGCTTGTGTGCGTATCCCCACCACTTCGGTACTCTCGGTGCTGGCCGGCTCGAGCATGGACCTAAGAATACATGGACTGAGTCTAAACTGCCGATGAGGGCAAGGGAGGTGATCATAGACGTAAGGGAATCACGAGAATCATTACATTGACTTCGGTTTGCTTCGGTAATCTTTGGTAAAATTCGGTTTATATACATATACGTGGTGCACATGATTCGTGCCTGAGACTGCGGACGTGCTGCATCGTCAGAGCGCTCACTTTGCATATCCTTCCTTGCATCTTATTCCTAACTGCTTTGCGGGTACATTACAGCGGGCTTAGTAAGTATAGCACCACTTTTGCTATTTGCGGATAGATATATTCTGCTAGTAGACATTTTGTGGTCCTGAGTTGGGTATAACCTTGCTGGGCGGTTTCCCGCCAAAAGTTATACTTCCTTGATACTGATCCTGTACAGGTCCAGATCTATGTCTGTAGCTTCTAAATTGTCACAAGTCACTTCTAGTATGGAGGTGGAGGTAGCTGTTGAGTCAATGCCGCCGAACCTCGATCCCAGGCTTGTCGGAGATCTCCCGGGCTCTGCGGGTGGTTTAACCTCAAATGTCTCTGCGGAGGGGGATTCTCAGTTATCTCACGTCGCGGGTGGGGTTGCTCTTCCTGGTCGAGCCAAAAAAAGACATGCTATCAATGATTCATCTCCTTAAAAAAAGGCATACTCGCCGCTAACTGAAACTCAGAAGGCTCTCCCACTAAATAGATATGAGCCTGAATCGACTGTGCCGTATCTTGTGCATATTGAATGTGTCTATCTTGGTGACACTGCCAGGGATGGAAATCCAGACTCGGGTGATGGCAAGATGTCTACCAGTGCCTTGAGTGTTCTAAGCATAGGAAACAGACTAAACAAACGTTTGTACGAATCGTTTAAGCATGCGTACGACTTGAAATAAATTGGAAAAAATAAATTTTCGGTGGTTTTTCCTTGTAACGGAGCCGCTTTTCTATCGGTTTCGCCCGGCCTTCCGCCTGCCGGACAGCTCGGTCGGTGCCAAGGTTCAGAGGAGGGAAAGGCAAAGAAATTGCGACACTCAGGTTTATGTGTAATGCTGAAATGTATCGTTAGTTTATTCTTTATAGAAGTTATGTACAACGGGCGGATCGGATTGATCGGTTTTATCGTCGGCACGGTAATTCCTGCGCGGAGGATACGGCGAGCGCGGTAAATTTGCGGACACGCTATCTTTATCGCGGGAGAACGGTTTTTTGGCGCGGCTTCCTTACATCTAGTCTTATATCTACGGGGATGGAATATGTACACGGAGGATGTTCCAAGCCGTAAAAACGGCCGGTTGAGTCGTGAGAATGACTGGCGGTGAATCGTGAGAACGACTGTTTGTCGGTGTGGCGGTTACAACGGCCGATTGAACCTCCGGGGCTCGTGGAGCCGACAAAGATGGTATGCGCCGGAGCGCCGGAAGCGATCGAGACAACGCCTCGATCACGACGGTCGGAGAATGTCTGAGACAAACCGGGTGAGTCGAGACAACGCCTCGACCGGACGGTCAGGATGTGGTCAAGACAATGCCTCGATCGGAAGGTCCGGGTGATTCAAAAGACAACGCCTCGAGAGGGTGAGTCGAGACAACGCCTCGACCGGAAGGTCCGGGTAGTTCTCAAGACAACGCCTCGAGAGGGTAAGTCGAGACAACGCCTCGACCGGACGGTCAGGATGTGCTGGAGACAACGCCTCTAGCACCGGTGTCAGTCGAGACAACGCCTCGACCGGTCAGGATTCTAAGTTCGAGACAACGCCTTGAATATAGGAAGGATCGCTCTCAAGACACCGCCTCGAGATCTCGGGAAAGGAACTGGTCCCAACTGCCGAAATCGCTCGGTTTATATACCCCGGAGCGGCCTACGGTCCGTCCGGGGTCGGCGTGCGGGATGCGCTTGTTTGCGTGCCGTGTCACGCACCTGTGCCGTGTCGTCCCGGCACAGGTCTTCGTCTGTTCACGTGCGTTTTCTTATGTCTTTATTTCCGCCGCTTAAATTATAGATCGGTACGCGGAACGGTCGGAACTATATTACTTGTTATGCGTGAAACGGTCGGAACTTATAGGAAGGTAACTTATAATATAGAACAAGAAATACAATATATGTGAAAAGAAAAATATAATACAAGAAATATATATAAAAGAAAAAAAATATAATATAGTTGTAGAAAAATATAATAGAGAGATGTAGAAATAGAGAGGTCTTGAAGAATATAATATAATAAAGAAATATTTTATACATAAATGAATACCGAGGAATGGCCCCAAGTTCAGTGTGGAATAACCAAATTTGAAAGTAGAGAAGGCGTAACCGAACCAAGATGCAGGATGATTTGCAAGGAGAAAATAATTATAATCTCAATTATATCCCAAA
>NW_018023635.1:7141-11070 GCF_002006095.1 Pseudomyrmex gracilis | reverse complement strand
GTTATATATGTCCGTCTCTCTCTACTGCTCGAAGCTGGCCGAAGCGCCGAGCGCACACGTACACGGCTGTTCGCCTGTGTGCGTATCCCCTCCACTTGCTGTTGCATGTTGCTAGCGTCCGCAAACTGGCATCTCTGTATACGCTAAGTGTCAAGTTCTTATTTGGCGCTAAGCGCCGCGTGTTTAGCCGAGACGGATGGTCGGTCCCGGCCGTAACGATTTGCATCGTTACAGGGGAAGGGGCTTTTAAAAATGTAGTGCAAAAGAACAATGCCTCTTTGCAATATCGTTACTTCCTTGACAATAAATCTTTTTTTTACTACAAATCCTTGCAGATCCACAAACGTCGGTACAAGCATGTTGACGTAATCGTGTGACCAACAAAAGAGAAATGTTATCTATCGTCAAGTACTTTCGCTCTTAAATGATTTTCAGATTATGGAGGGGAAAAGCGCTGATGTCACAATTTATGTAATTTTGCGTACTACGTTAGTTAACGGGTTGTATTCAACCACACGATCGTGCAAAATGAGACAATAGGCTGTAGTAGGTGCCGGTATATTTTCTTTGCAATTGAATTCAATCCGCACATCGACGGTTGCACTTTTGACAGTCTCGTTTTGACGTGAGCAATCAATGACCACTAAAGGACCACATTGCAGAAAGTTGTAAATCGTGAGAAAAGGTACGACAACACTACATCCGTAGTACGTTTTACGGAAATTTGTGTACATATTGTACAGAACGGCATATTTTTTCTATCAAAATCTAAATGCAAGTCGTCATAAGGATAGAATTTAGAGATGAGATAAAGTTTTACGTTGGTCAACTGATAGTGATCAAATCGCGTGACATCTGGTGACATATCGTTTCTTCGAGCAGTCTGTAACGCAAATATGACGTATCTCGGTTTCTCCAGTTGTGTCGCCGTTTTTACGGCCCACGAATGNTTAGTCGTGCTTTGTAATAATGGAAACTCATAGAGATCCCATGAACGGAAACTCATGATCAAATACCGTCCGCTTTTCAGAATTCGTAGTAGCGAGAGCTTCGTGACATCGTTCAACATTACATGTGGCATTCGCCATTGCACTTTGAATAATTCAATGTTTCCATTCAGTGCCTCACGATCTATCTGAAAAACTGCTGTTATGCAGTTTTTGTTGTTGCGCGATCGTATTAAAATTAGTTCATGACGTACATTGATAACCGTACGTTTGTAGTTCTCGCAAAACCTAATAATATGCTGAGTGGTACGCAGAAACTAAAGTAACTATCTACGTCCGCATGTTGTTTCATATCCCAACCAGCATTCTTCATAGCCATGCTTTTATCATGTGGTAGCGATATATAGTTTTTGATTGTGCTAGTTATTCCAACGTTTTTATTACGATCAATCTCCATACCATTGAGTTCATAGCAAATCTCATCGAACATAAAAGCTATACAATTATTACCCAGATATACTTCTTCTTCATCTTTCGTTGTTAACGTTATTTTTCCTTTGACGTAAAGAAAACTTTGACACGGTAAAGTGTACAAGTCCTGTTGTATAGGTATGCGTATGTCATCACTGTGTTCAAATGTCGTGTTCACATACGGNTTGTACGTGTGAGTTTTAATCTTGACGATGCGATCATCAAAGATCGGCCCTCAACATTTAAAATGTCGCACATATTTTCAAACTTCTCGTACAATAAATCTCAACGATTGTAAAAATTTAACGTTTATCGATCTTAGCTTATTCCGATTATTGTACGTTGTAGTAGTAGTAGTAGCTGGTGTTTGTAATGCAAACTTCGTATCTCGTGTCACTTGATCAGCCTCGTTCACCACGAGCATGCCGTGTAGTATAGTCGTCGGCGTCACACGTGTAACCTGACAGTTATTTCTTCTCCTCAAAAATCAAGCAATTGTCCGTTCTGATTCACAATGCGTATCGTCAGATCCGTAACGCTCTGCACAATGATCGGAAGGTAAATGATCTGTGCCGGTGTTTCCGAGATCTTATATCCAGGTGGCACGTTCGGTGAGAACTCATGTATCGTATGCACACACCGGTTGTTGCTCCGTGTACGCACCCGCGGTTACGTTGCATTGTATGCAAATACTGTTAACGTTGATAATATTAATCGGCACGTCTGATACGTACCATTGTAGCAGCTCTACAATACAAGTTGATGAAAAACCTAACACCGATCCAATGTTGTCGGGTTTGGTCAAATTTATTTGATAGGCACTGTTTATTTCACTTTGCATTGTGTTGGTGTTTGCGCGTAATATTAGTGGAGGGATGTTCTCATCTTTATCTTTGCTTTTCGCATGACGTTGCACTATTGCATGTTGCAGATAATTGTTACTATCCTGTAATTCGTACGACCCTTCAGGAATTATAATCTGCTTGTCATCCGTATCGTAATAAAACTTATTGTTCGATGAAATTACGGTCGATATCGTATGATACGTTTCAAAATCTGTTAGTCCAAGCTCGTAGTCACCGTCACTTAAATCAATGGCGGGAAAGTAGCTGACTGCAAGTGTGCTACTTTTGCCGGTAAGTGTGAACGTCAGTGACATGTTGTAGAATGCGTAATAAAGTCTGATAGCGTACTATTTACATGAATATTGCTCATCGACCGCTTGAAGAAACCATAAACACAATTGGCCACAATTGCTTTGATTGTAACGTTGATAAGATGTACGGTTATATTCTATTTTGTCCACGGCATGTTCTAAATAACGCACCACCTCTTTTGGTGGTTGAAGATTGCCGAAACTATCAAAATATATGACATGTTTTCATCTATTTGCATACGCTACCCAGTGAGTNCCCGGTCCATTTGTATCATCTAAATTGACAATACCACTTTCATACGACGTACTACGTCCGGTACAGTATTAAGCATAAAAACACTTTTAAAGAAAGGTATGCACATGCGCTTAGCTAGTTGTTCTAACTGCATATTTGTTGTTACACCTGTAGATAATTTTACTGTCTTTTCAGCGTTTCTTTTTTAACAATGTCAAATGGTGAGGGTTGTCCTCGGATTAAAGTGGATAAAATAATATGTGTGTATTGACTGGGCTAGCCCGAACCGATGTTGCAGGATGTTGTGCAGTAAAAAACAATGTTGCAGATAAGTTAAACGTTTCGANTATTTATTTAGTCATCTTCAGTAAAACTGTAATACAATTATTTAATTTTATACAGTTGTTGATTACTTTTAATAACACATTATTACGTACAAATAAAGAAAACTATTATAATAAAAAACGCACCTGTGTACACTTCTAGATTACAATGATTAAATGTGTGTGTGTATTGTTTGAATGTCTAGTATAAACTGAGAGTCAAAACATATAAAACGGTTGTCAGATAAACGTGGTAAGTCAATATATGATATTTGAGAGTCAACGGATTTTATCAATAATCGGTAAATAAGAATTGTCAAGTAAGTCTGTGTCTGTCATAATATTTAAAGTGTTTTCCTTCATTTTTATATGCAGCATTTCTGAAGTGGTGCGTTTATAGTAATTCATTTCTTTATCTAAAACCTGCACTGATTTCCAGTCAAAATTATGTCCAGTGGTCAAACAATGTTCAGATAATACTGACGTTTTGGACTTCTTTCTAACGAATTTATATGTTCTTTGATTCTTGTACACAATTGTCTATCAGTTTGTCCGACATAGCATGCTTTGCATGATTCACATTCTATGTAATATACAACATTTTATTATCTTAGTATTATCTGAACATTGTTTGACCACTGGACATAATTTTGACTGGAAATCAATGCAGGTTTTAGATAAAGAAATGAATTACTATAAACGCACGGGTGATACTCTATTGACCACAGTACGATTCGACACCGCTCGATTCGACACAGATTTATTCGACACCAAATTATTCGACACCGTACGATTCG
>NW_018023635.1:0-6366 GCF_002006095.1 Pseudomyrmex gracilis | reverse complement strand
ACAACCGTTTTATATGTTTTGACTCTCAGTTTATACTAGACATTCAAACAATACACACACACATTTAATCATTGTAATCTAGAAGTGTACACAAGTGCGGTTTTCATTATAATAGTTTTCTTTATTTGTACGTAATAATGTGTTATTAAAAGTACTCAACAACTGTGTAAAATTAAATAATTGTATTACAGTTTTACTAAAAATGACTAAATAAATAGTCGAAACGTTTAACTTATCTGCAACATTGTTTTTTATTGCACAACATCCTGCAACATCGGTTCGGGCTAGCCCAGTCAATACACACATATGGTTTTTTTTTCTTTGAAAGTCCCCGTCCGTACGGAGTCAGATAAATTTCCCGACGTTCCATCGCGCGATTATGACGTTGCATTTCTTCTAGCTGCCGCTGTGCAGCTCCTGTATCATTTACCGTTTTTGCAACTCCCGCTGCTCCACCAACAAGCGCACCGAGAGCATCCAGCAGCGGTAGGACCGGTAACATACTGCCGTGTTTAGCAATTGGAATTATTCGCTTTTTTTGCTGACTTGCTTTTCTTTTTCAAGNCGATGCCGAGTTTTGTCTTTGCTTTCATAGCCGCCCACACGGCGGTCGCAGCTGCTCTTTCACCGAGACTCGAGTCTGCCGCTGTAATACGATCGCGCGCCTTCGCAGCAAGTGAGATATCAGCTACGTGTTGAGCAGCGAGTTCGTTGCTTGGCGAATAAGCTATATCGTGTTGACGACAAGCCGCGTCCAATTAATGCCGCGATCGCCTCTAGCTAATCGTTTTTCTAAACGCGTTCCCGGGCCACAAAATTGGTAGCCCGGAGTATGTAATTCGACGGGAAGAGCGTTTATCACGCGATTTAACAATCCACGACCTGACATAGATTGCAATATACTTTTGACATCAGCTGTCTACTGACAACTGAGTAGACACGCTCGACGCGTCTCTATAAATAGGTGCTCCTCGCTATTGCGAGGCAGTTAAAAACAAACCATGCAGTTCGTGCGACAACCTGTGGCAATTAAAGTAATTAATTTTGACAACAAGACTCAACAAATGTCCGGCAAGAAAATAAGCAAACATGGAATAATGCTGCCGGTTACAATACGCGGTATTGTGTGCGGTCCTTTGAACTGCGGCAAGACGAATGTAGTGTTAAGCTTGCTTGAAAGTCTACACGGTGTACGTTTTGAAAACGTGTCCGTGTATTCCAAGTCGTTGCAACAACCAAAGTATCAATATCTTGAGAATGTAGTTTCATCAGTAGATAAAACTGGTTATTTTTACTTTTCTAATAATAGCGATGTAATTCCACCGAGTGAAGCACTTCCAAATTCTATTTTTATTTTTGATGATGTGGCATGTGACAAGCAGGATACGATACGAGAATACTTTGTAATGGGTCGTCACTCAAGTTTCGACTGTTTTTATCTGTGTCAGACGTACGCGAGGATACCAAAGCATCTTATAATTGCGTGACAACGCAAATCTGATAATTCTGTTTAAACAAGATGGTACCAATCTCAAACATGTGTACAACGATCATGTAAACACGGATATGTCGTACGAGAAGTTTTGTACATTATGTCGCAAATGTTGGCAAAACAAATATGGATTTTTAGTGATCGACAAGGATAGTCCTTTGAAGCGAGTTCACTATAGAAAAGAATTTAACGAGTTCAGGATACCAGCGAGTGGTTAATCGTTGTTGAGACATCAACCAAGTATCGTCTCTCCTACAGTGTGAGCAACATGGCTTCACCTGACAAAAGCAGTAAAAGTATAGATCGCGAGAAAGTAGCGAAGGAGATTGCAAAAACGAGTCAATCCATTCGTCAAAAATATCGCGCTCTGAAAACCGGTAAATTAGAAGAAGAAATTGCATTGGAAAGACAATTCAAACCTATTATCGAACCTCAAAAACAGATTGCTGAAAATACGGAAACTAAGCAAAAGACGTCGAATGCATTGTTTCTTAAAAACACATCACACGAGACGAAGCGGAAACGAACACAGACATCGAACGAAACACTGTGCCCTACTCTACGCAATTCAAAGCGCACACAATATAACATTGCAATGGCGACTTCTACTCCGACGAAAGAACAAACCGAACGACAATTGACATGGGATTCTCCATCGATTGACACTATTGTCGCTACTGATGCTACTACCAACAAATTGTTTGAGTCAACTATTCAACGTCAAATGCAAACGTTGGAGGGTCTTGAAGTGTTTTAAAATCATTTTGGTCCGTTGGCGCAACAATATATGAAAGCTATCCTGAGTGGTAAAAAAGAGAACGACATAGACTACGTATATAGTGTGTAGTTCGGCAACGATGGTATGATGCTCAATGATAAGCGTTTTGACGTGGATGAACAGGATAATATAATTATAGATGGTATACGATTCAAAGCAACACAAGGATTGTACGAAGTAATTTTCATGAAATGTCCAAAGAGCGAGTTATATACCGAGGAAGATAAACAACGATACAAAAAAATACTGGAAATAACACATGCTCATAGAAAACATCACAATAAGCTCGGTGCAATACTGGGTAACAAAGGATACAAGTACAGATACATAATTGCACCTTTAATATCCAATATGCTTACTAAACAAAGGAAAGGTATGCCGCTTAATATGACGCTAAGCGATCATAAGATCGAGTACGCGCACTGGGACGATCCCAATGAACTCGTCGACCGTCTGCGGTTGCTAGACGCATCCCGTCAGGCAGGCAATAATTCTCACGACAACAAAATCCTGTCAATCATCGAGGAACTCCGCGAAGCGGGATTCATTATAAATTAAATAGCGCGTCGGCGTTAGAGTCAGTCGTGTGCGCGTCATCATGCCAATCAGCAAATTTGGAATATTGCTCGGAACACATGGAGCGTCGATGTAGTATTATAAAAGAGAAGCAATACTGAAATTACGTGCGTAATAACACTCTCTGCTTTGTCGGTTCCGGCTACGATGCAAGGTCGCGTAAGATACTACATGTAGCGTAACCTGATACCGACACTGACGCCGCCAACAAACGATATGTAGATATGTGTGTCACGAGTGTGAATGAATAGCAAAAGACACGTGAGAGAAAAATTATCACATTGCAACAAGACGTGCAAGCGTTGCGCGACGCTATAAAACACATTCAGCGTACACTTCAATANCTATCAAACCAAAATAAAACGACTGACACGCCGGAGGAAACATATAGTAAGACATCTATGGCGACGAATCGTGTTACAATAAAAAAACAACGTCTTGTAGAAGAATTGCATGCTCCGGTAAGAAAACATTTTCCCCGTAGACGCGNTATCGTACGCGGGTACGATGATCTCTGGCAAGCGGATGTGGTAGAGATGCGTCCGTATTCGCGCTTCAACAGAGACTACCACTACATACTTACGGTTATCAATGCGCTGAGCAAGTACGCGTGGGCCATACCGCTTAAAAGTAAGAGTGGGTGTGAAGTCGCCAAAAGTTTTGCAAGAAGTTTTTGGGATAACAAACAATGTCCAAACAATTTGCAAACTGACCGTGGAAAGGAATTCTACAATATAGATGTACAAACACTGATGAAGAAGCATAACATTAATCATTATTCCACATATTCTGTTATGAAGGTTTCAATTGTAGAACGATTTAACCGTACGTTGAAGAACGACATGTGGAAACAATTTACACTTAACGGNACCTACAAATGGATCGACATATTACCGCGTCTTTTTATGGAGTACAACGCGAGAAAACATCAAACTATTGGTATGCAAGCTATCAATGTTACCCCAGCAATCGCCGAGAAGCTCTTAACCACGGTGTACAGCAATGTCAAGATTGCAGGGCCAGCACGATTCAAAGTTGGTAATCCGGTACGTGTGAGCAAATTTAAAACAGTATTTGATAAAAGATATACGCCAAATTGGACGACCAAAGTATTTAAAATCAGGAAAATACAAACGACTTATCCTGTGACGTATCTGCTTGAGGATTTACGCGGACAATCTGTTGCTGGAGGATTCTACGAATACNAACTGCATCGCGTTGCACATCCAGACGTTTATCTCGTGGAAAAAGTATTACCTAAGAAAGGTGACAAAGTTTATGTGAAGTGGTTAAGATTAGACAAGTCATACAACTCTTGGATAAATAAAACTAATGTTTTGTAAANACACTATATACGGAATGTATATAAATTACAACATATATACATAATTATTGTTATTACACATATTAAATGACAATATATACATATAATCTATTGTTACGTCCTGAGCCTATGGTTACGGTCGGGCATTAGTGGTAGTACGCAACAGACGCAATGACACATTCAAGCGAACGTGAAGTCTATCCCGGCACAGTAACACAAAGAAGGAAGTCAGGAATGCGCGGGTCGAGCGAGACAGTTCGGCAACGCAGACAGACCAACGGGGTTACCCGATTTTCTCTGTCTAACGTATTCTCACTCGTCGGTTCCTTTTTAGGTCTAAGACGCAAGTCTCAATTCCCAAGGACGGAACCACGCGATTTAACGAGGAATGAACGGGTGTATAATTGAGGGTGGTTTACTAGTGGTAGTTTGTTAAATAGACAAGGTCCATAAGGGTTGAATTAATTAAAGCCGGATGTTGTCATGAAAATATTAACATAATCGTTTATTTGACTAAATTGTTAAAACAATGATAATAATTGAAGGAAACATAAGTAGACTCCGCATGAATTTTCTTTAGATAGGCACGTACAATTCAAGTGCGACAGTTCGCGTTTTAAATCGATTATTATTAGAGAGATCTCCGCGTATAGTTACAAGCGGCGGAATGGTTTGGTGCAGTGACATCAAGATTATTGAGCTGGATTGATGTTAATAGAAAATCTTAAGTCTAGAGTGTTTTAACGAGAAATCATTTCTTGTCAAAATACACTGACACTAGTTAGTTACAGGTCGTCGGTCGTATCCGTTTCCGCAAGAGATCGTAAAATAAGAGAGTCTATTGTTCGGAAGATTCTATTTTAACATAGGTGCTGTTCATTTGACTATGAGTAGCAAATCNAAATAATCAATTAAGAGTAAATCACCATCATAGAATTATAGATTGGATAAATGTTAACAATTGTTATTACGGTACTCGGAATCGTTACATTATGTTGTGTATCGAGAATTAGAATTGGTTGTAAGAATTGATGATCTTGACTGTTGCTCATATCGAAATGCAAAAAGGTGTATGAGTCTGCATTAGTGAGACTTACAATGTACTCGGTGATATACTTTAGTGATAACAGTGATGGAAATTGGCGAGGTTGCTCGGTGATTGGTCGCAGTTGTTTCGGTTGGATTCGCGCTGCTCGCAGATGATCGCCAGGGAAGTCGACGGGACCCTCAGCAGGTTCAACGAAAGAGAAGTTTGCGAAATTTCTTTAATTCAAATTGACTGACCGATTGATCGTTAATCACTGACTCTATCGCGAGAAGCTACTCTTTAAAAATTGGATTACGTACTGGTTGATGAATGCAAGAATGAACAAATAATAATGGCTGCTCGAATAATAATGAATGCTCGGATAATAATGACTGCTCGGATAATAATGAATGCTCGATCGAGGATCCAGGGCTTTTATACCCGCGGGTTGATCTCTCCTTCTCCATCGTCTTTTCCCGAAATTTCGCCCCCTCGTTCGTTGACCGCCGGGGCAAAGACCTTTTCCCCTTTTGTTCGATTCTGCGGATCGATGGGATCATCGTTTGTTTAGATCTCGCTTATCGGTACGTGCCCTATCTTGTTTACGTCTGCGAGTCGCGACTCTAGCTTCTTGATTTTCGACTTCCCTTCTAGGATTACAAGAGCTGTGACGGTTGCCGGGAATCGCAAATGTCTGCGCTTCTACAAGAGGCTTCTATTGTCCGTTAAAAAATTTCCTTTCAAGTGTCGATAAGGTCTGTTTATTAATCCCGGTGCTCTAGGCTCGATCGTGTATTGTGCGTTGTTCGGCGCGAGACTGTCTGTCATATGTCATATGTGTTTATAATATGGCAGCCGGTTCAAACTTGTCTATCTTATCCCGGCTGGCTCTCGTTTCCTTTTTCAGGAACTTGTTACAAAGATTATTTCTTAGGATTATTGTTAGACTTATTAATTATATTCCGTTGCAAAATGAAAGAGCCCGTGGAGTCCAGGACATAACACTATAGTATACACAGTTTTATAATATATAAAATATCACGCTCGCAAAATTAACAATAAATAATATTAGAAATACAGGTCTCTATCGAGCAACAAAAAAAGATCTTTTGGTTTATTAAAATAAAATATGATATAAAATTTACATAAATGTAGACGTTTCGGCCCTT
>NW_018023634.1:0-11040 GCF_002006095.1 Pseudomyrmex gracilis | reverse complement strand
GAGCGTTTACATTTATACCCATCGACAATGTATCGAATCTATATTCGATCTATGACAATCACAAACGAGACCAGTTTATATAATTATGTAAATGTACAGACACCGTCAACCGCACGATTCGATGACGTTTTACACGACGTACCGGATGAATTTAGTTTTACGATCTTGTTAAAAGTGCCGCATGTTCTTAATGACACGTATGATAGTGGTATGCACATTATTGTCAAAGGACCTAATCGGTGCAAGAATTATTCGAAAATACCTCAAAATTTACTAAGGCAGGTGAATGTAAAAAAGAATGATGTCGGATGGCAAGCTGCTGAGATCACGGTTTGTGTATTATTTTAATATAATTTCAAAAACATTTCTACATTTGAACATGTTAAGTAATAAAAATAGACAATATAAACAAATTATTTATTTACTTATTTACAAATAGATATATTAAATATATAAGTACTAAATAAGTGCGCACTTTTAACTGTAAGCAATTAAAGCAGGTAAAAGAAAAACTGTTGCTTTTAGTTTTTGAATCAACTTTCTCTCTCTCTCTCTTTCTACACACACACATAGAGTTAATGTTTTATTATTTTAGACAGATGAGATTGCTCGCAACAATTATACCTTTATAGTTGGTGACAACAAAACTTACGGAGGAGCTAGAAATTGCCCATTGCAGCCTAATCGATCATATGAGATAATAGTTATTCTAAAAGAACAAAGATCAATATTTCGGATTTCTAATGAAATGACCATGCTTAAACTATGGACTAGCATCGGAAAAGTTTCAGATTCATCACCGATTTACGAAATATGGCTTTCTATTCCTATAATATTACTGCTCATTATAGTTGTCACAGTGTTTTATATTTATCGAAGGTAGCATATTGCTTCATTAAATACTAATACATAAATATACTAATTCTACTTTATTAAATACTACTTCATTAAATACTTTATTAAATATTAATACTAATACATAAATATATAAATGCATGCGGTTTACTTATTTCTTTGGATCTTTTTATGCCAGAAATCAAACAGTTGTAATTAAGTAGAAAATAATTTATCAATTTCATCTACAAAGCAGTGTGTATAATATTTACAGAAGAACGAGACAAGTATTGGAACAGATGATGTCGCAAAACGAGATGGAGGTGTGGCAAAACGCTGAGAAGACGACTGTCTTTAGTAATACAGTCAAATCTCGGTAACTCGAACCTCTGTAACTCGAAAACCTCTATAAGACGAAAATTTTGTTTATTCCTTTCCGCTCCGCGGAAAGAAAAAGTGCACTTCGATGAATCGAAACCTCTACAATTCAAAGATTTTAGCTCTTCTCTTGAGATTTGAGTTATCGAGATTCGACTGTAGTAGTAATACTTAAATTAGTAATATTAAGATTATTTAAAATTAATATAAAAAGTATCAATTTTTGTGCGATAATTGTGGGCAGAGGAGGACGATAGAAAGTTGAGAGGATAAGAATGTTGATAGAAGTAGTGCTGGGAAGGAATAGAGAAGAGGAAGAAGTAATAGAGAAATTGCAAAGAATAAAAAATGGGGACGTTTGAGAAAAAGAGGGATGGGAATAAAATTGAGATGAAAAGATTGTATGAAGTAGAGTGGATAAAGAGACGTTGAGAATCACTATGAGTAAGGTTGAGGAAGTGAGGTGTGAAGGATGGAGAGTAAAGATATGATCTAATGAAGCGGCGGAAGCGAGTTAGAATTAAATTAAATTAAAAATAGAGTGTGTGTTTGTGTGCAGACAAGTTAGATAGATTATAGTTGTAAGTTAGCCGTAAGTTGTAAAATTAAGTGTAACTTTTCAATTTTGTAAGGTGTTTAGTTGATAAGAGAATAATGTAATGATTATGATTGTGAAATCTTTATGAAACAAAAAATAAGTAAATACATACATACGCACATAGTAACAAATTTTAATAAATTATTTTATTATAATATGTATATTTTAACCAGGATGAGAAGCATTAGATTATTATTTTTGTCTGAATTTACATAGGAAAAGTTTCGGATTTATTGGCTTCCAAACTGTGGATACTTCCATTAATATTATTGCTCCCCATAATTGTTACTACTGTTATTTCTCATATCTACCGAAGGTAGCGTATGTCTCTTATAAAAAAATGATACTATATAAATGTAAATGCATATGTTTTGATTTACATCAATTAAAGAATCTTAGGGTCTAAAGGTTCTACGCAAAATATTTTTAAATCGTTTTGTTTAAATTAATTTTTTGAGTTTCTTATAAGTGCTCTTATATTATTAAGCAAGATTAGAAAAAAAGATACAATGATTTATTTTTTTTATTTACAAAGCAGTGTTGATTGCAATGTGTAGACTGTTTACAGAAGAAGAAGACGTCAAATTTTGAGACAAATAATGTTGGAGAACGAGATGGAAATGTGGCTAAATATGGAGAGAACAACTGTCTTTATATAGTACTAGTAATACTTAGATTGTCAGGAATATTAGGAATAGCAACAAAGTTTTAATGAAGTATCTCTGACAAATAAAATAAAAACGAAGCTAACATCCGGCTAATATTCTTGTTATTATGTTATATTTTAAAAATCAGGATTTTCTATAAAAAATATTTAACATTTAAAACTGAGATTCATCTCGGGCTCTGTGAAGTCTTTCACGTGAGTTTTTTGAATTGTACTTACAATTCTAATAATCATATAGGATGCTAAATTTGCATCTCGTATATGAAGTACCCCGAATATCCCCCCAACTTAATTTAAAATAGTGCGAAAAAAACTATATGATTATTAGAATTGTAATTACAATTCAAAAAACTCACGTGAAAAACGTGAATTCGATTATATATGTGTACACACGCACATATATATATAGACATATTTCCCGCAGAACATTTAGCGAACGGCTCTTAACGACTAATCATTCATTTATTATTTAAAAAAATATTTATTCGAAAAACTTTTATTCTTATAATATAGTGTATATATGATAAATATATACAGCTTCTACAAAATAAAAACTGTAGTTTTATTTAAATTCAATATGTGTGTTTATTCTTGCTTTCAATATTTTAGTATAACACTGGCTAATTTTTTAATATAATATGTGACTGACGTTAAATTTCTTTTTTTAAGTAGAAAATTTGTTTGTATGTCAAGTACTATTCGCCTTGTTGTCTCGCAAAAGAAAGAACACACGCTAGTGTTTTGCGTCAAGTTCATGTGTAGCCCGACCGTGACTCATTTACGCGAGTCGGGCAGTTCATTCAGCAATGTTAACCCTTTGCACTCGAGGCCTTTTTCGCTCGCGCGAACCAGCAACTCGAGACAATTTCGGCTATATTAGAGAAACATTTTACAGGTACTTTAAAATCATACAAACGTATACAAATAATAAAATTTCACCAATTTATTTATTTTGACTGGACGCATCAAACCTCCCGGGCGCCATAGCAGCGCCGCTCGAGTGCAAAGAGTTAAGATTCTCATACTTCAACAATAACTTAACCGATCAATTTCGCAGTCTGAATCAACTCGGGCTGAGAAAGTAGAAAAAAATAACGTTATGTTTGTTTTGTACATGCTTTCTGAGCAAAGATTTTTAAGGTAAATTATTTATTATTATTAAAAATACGGAAAAAAATTTATTTAAATTCAGAAACGTCGTCTGGCTAGACAGGCCAGTAGTGAGGAAATGTCTTTTTCACGTCGTCTCTACTAGATGGCAAATGTGTAGTGCGACGCATGATAGAAAAAAAAAGACAGAGAACAGTATGTTTGCTCTTTTTTTCTACATATATATATTAACTACAGCGCTGAAAAAGTTATAGTTAGAGAGTGAGTGAGAAAGAAAGAGAGATAAAACATGTATAATCACATTAGGAAGACAAACCTTAGGAAGACATGAGAAAGTTTATTTTATTGTACATATATATTTGTATGAATATATTTTATACACACACACACATATAAATATGTTCCTAATTTTAGTTTTTTTGATGATTATAGATTCTTTCGGAGTGTTTTGAATGATCCTGCTTCTAATCAATCTGAAATTTTGCACAAAAATAGTGTTTGATGTGACAAATACAGCGTGTGTACCTCATTTCGAAAAATAAAAACCAAAGTTTTAATGATATAAAAACTATATCGATTAAAATCAACTTTGGGTGTATTTTCGAATACCTTCTTTTTGTGATTGATGTGAAAGTTTACACAAAAATAGTGCTTGATGTGACGAATAAATCGCGCGTGATTTACTTTAAGAAATATAAATCACATTTTTTATGATATGAAACCTAAATTGCCTAAAATTGATTGCATATGATATATATAAACATATACATGTACATTTTGTATAAATGTACAAACATCATCAACCGTAAAGTTTAACGACATTTTACTCGTCGTACCAGACAAATTTAATTCTACGATCGTGGTAAATACACCACATGTTTTTAATGATACGTATGATAGTAAAATACACGCTATTGTGAAAGAATCTAATTTCGATGCAAGAAATATAAAAAAATACCTTCAAATCTACAAAAGCAGGCGAGTATGAAAAAAAAATTATGTCGCTTGGCAAGCTGCTAATATTTCGGTACATGAAAAAAAATATTAACAAATATAATATAAACAAAATATTTACTTCTCAATGTACATTGTGTCAAAAAACGAAAGTTTCTTTATGAAAATTTTTCTTAGTAGCTTTTTACTAAACACTGAGCGACTACTACGAGCTTTTTATTGTTACTCACATAGATAATTGTTATACTATATGTGAAAAAAAAAATAATTTAAAGAGTCTGTACAAAAGTTTTATTAATATCTGTGACAAAACGATGCAATATTTGATATTAGATGCTTTTGCAATATATTATACAAATGTCTAAAAATAGATCAGAGACCATCTATAGGACAGTTACATTTGTGTTTTACTAACACATCTGCTTATATTATCGTTATAGATAACTTCACGGTTACTTTTAAATCTTTCATACATTTAAATAAAGACTCGCCATACGATGTCATTAAGCTTTGCGATTTGACAGATCTTTTACAAATTTGATGCCACTACATAATTGAATTAATATTCGGTAATTCCTACTAGTAGACAGATTTGACAATGAGTGTGCCAGTTATAGTTAGCAGACATGGAACCTGATATCGCTGATTCATTAAAGGAAGTTTAATTTCCTTTCCACTACTCTTTTCTCTGTTAAAATTACTGTAACAATGGTAGTGTACTCGTTGCGGTTATACTGCAAAGTTCATAACTAAATTAGACTTATTCTTATTACTTTGCAAAGTTTTGTGTTTAACATTTGAACATTAACAGAGTTATTTTTCTTTTTCAATTAGTATTTTGTCTTTCTTTTTGATCGGAAAAATCAAAACTACTTCTGTATAAGTATATATTTTGTGAACTATGCATTCTACGCTGCAATTACTCTGTGAAATTATCATAAAAGTGATTTTGTTTACTACAATTACGATTAAAAGTGCGAGTTACACGTAGACAATCATGTTTTATACAAGTTTTTATTCTTAGTATATTTGCTGTGCTTGTGTTGTGTTTAATAACGTATACTGGAAAATATATATGTTGATATAAAATACTTAATTAATTTCACTATTTGTTTTGATTTGATTATTATTATCTGGTGACTTTTTTTATCGCTTGTGAAGATCGACTGTGAATGTGGAACACATTTAACGACAATGCAGATAATATTAAAATTTCTACTCTTTGCTGCCCACATTTTCCACATTTGTGGAAAAGTAATTCTTTTACGTGGAGAATCATATCATACAAATTCATCTGTAAGTGAGAGAAAATATATATGTCTCTCAGAAAATGACGGCGGCGCACTTGTATGGAATGACGACTTAGTCCTTCGATATCAGCAAGAAAATCGTACTGACTTGCGTAAGTTATAACGTTTTTATAACATATCAAAAAGTTATCAGTTTACAGCTTTGCAAATAAACCTTTCAAAATAAATTTTCTGAACAAGTTGTTCCACTTTTTCTTATATTATAGAAGTAAACTATACTATATTATAGAAATACACGTATAAAACTTTGTAAATTAAGTCTACTAAATACTTTTGTAAATAACTTCTACTTCATCTTAAATTTAAGTACTATTTTTATTTTACGTTTAATAGTCAAATATTCTATACACATTGATATCATATTTCTCGAGATTATACGCTACTATATACACGCATATTATATTATATTGTAGAGTTCGACAGTACACATGTATACAATACCTGGATACATTGCAAAATAGACGCAGAAACAGGCTGTTTAGAATCACGAGATCGAAGTAACTACAAAGTAGCAATGTTCAATGCATGGATGAATTGTACATTAATAAACACAACAATAAGCTGTTTAGATTCATGGAATCGAGAAAATTGGATTCTTACAGATGCTATGAGAACACCAATGGGTCCGGTATTTGATCAAAGATGGGAAGGTAGAAAATTTGCAATGTGTAAAAACTTATATCTATTATTAATTCAAAATATTCAATACACTGCATCATTAAATGTATGCAAAATGTAGAGTTACTATTACTGTTTTAAATAACATGTACTTAAAATTTTTAGAATTTCAAGAACTAAAATTTCCAGAAAACGGCTATTTGGATTCGGCAGGTGTATCAATTCCAAAAACAGGAGCGATGTCTATTTCAATTCGTTCATGGCAGAATGTGCACATTTCGGTCTGTCTTCTTCGTTCTTTCATATCTTACAATAGACGTTCTCTGATTAAGTTATTTTGTTTTGCAATAACATTAAGATATGATGATACGGAGTTCACGGTTCAATATGAGAAGTTTATTTATTTAGACAACGATTCACTTCGCCACCGCACTGTCACCGACAAAATCTCCAAAAGAGTAAGATATAAATACAACATATTAGTATTTATATGATTTTCAGGGTTTTCCTTTCTTATACATATCAAAAAATTTCTAAATCAAACCATAACAAAAAATACTTGTACTTAAAATACAATTGTATGTATATATTTCTGTGTATATATTTCTTTACGACAATGTGAAAAAATATATATTTCTTTCTCAAAAAATGCAAGTTGAGCATCTAAAAAAAACACAAGACAAGTAGATAAATATTATAATTATTCCAGTTAACATCATTATCTGAGACTGAATGGCGAACGTTCGTTATTTCATGGGATTTTTGGAAAAGAAATATATCTGTTTATGATACTAACAATAATAACAGAATGCTTACAATTGAAAATACAGAAAAGTTTAACTTTACTGTCGACGAATTTGACAATTTTTACACTTTATTTTCCATCAAAACATTCAGACAAGAAACAAAGCAATTACCCAAAGTGTTGTGTCGCTTCCATGACTGTAAGTATATTAATTTCAAACAATAAGTTATTTAAGAACTTTACTTTATTCTAAACAAAGCAAACTTTAACCAAATTGTGATTTGTCAAATGCAAATAGTTTTGTCAGAAGTAGATTTGTTTGCTGAAAAAAAGGAATATTATTTTTATGCTATCACACTATATAACAAATTTTTAGCCTTTTAATACTTAAATAATATAATTATTATAATATAACTTCAAAATATACAACTATATATAATATCTTCAGATTCTCTTCTGTTTGTATGGTAATTTTTACACATTTCTTCTTACACGCGGCTTACGACATAGCAATATATTGGAACCTCGTTTATGCGAATCTTTTTTATTCAAACAAGTTGAGGCCCCAAACTTTTTACGCAAACTGTTGATTCGTATAATAGAGTTTAAGCATTGGTTATCTGAACTATTTGTTCCTTGATCGATTCGGATAAANGAAGTTCTACTGTAAATACTCACAAACTCAAATCATGATATAGAATAGTCTAATTACCTGTAATGAAAAATACATACACTCACGTGTATATATATTGCGTTCCAGACACTTTCCTGTACACAGTTGACGAAAATGCAATTTTAACAACTCGTTCTTATAAACCTAATACTCAGAAGATGTGCATACAGTTATCACTAGGCTTGTGTGCAGNATGTAATGCAGANGTCNNGATNATTGANTCTACAACGCATAAANTATTACACTCTGTAACAGCTAAAGGCTCACTAAATGCTGCGATTCACGGNTTACCTATGTGGCAACTCGTTAAACTTGATGGAAATTTTTCCGCCGACACTTATATTAGNNAAATAAAAATCCGTGTAATACCCAAAATTACGAAGCCTACTCATAACCCGTTATGGGCAATAGNTCATGTTAGTCAATGTCCCAATACAGGTGTAAATATGCATAAATTTTNCATATATTTACTACCANTAAGTNGAATACTTGAATTTCTCAGTAAATTGTTNCTAATACTTTTTTACACTTATATCTTTTATGGTTTATGGTTTTCCTTAGACGTTTTGAGGAAAGGAATTATTTCGCAAAAAAATAACAATGCTACTTTGTTGTCGAATATAACTTGCCAAAAATTATTTTTTAACGAAAATACTGTCGTAAGTTCTCTGCCAAAAGTTACAAACAGCATAGATCTAGGTACTTAACAACTTTTTAAATATTACATGTACAATTTTATATTCTTATAAGCTTTCAAACCTATTTATATTATTGATTTCTTAAGTAGCAATATACAATATAATATTGTATTTGTAATCAATAATATTTTATAATATAATATAATTTATACTATATTTTACAAAATAATTGTATTTTTATAAATTTATTTAGACACAGATGACAAAATTTGTCCTGAAGGAAAAATTGGACCAGATTGTTTCTTTTCCTGCGAACATGATCTAAACAGCTCTTTTAACTGTAGAGGAACTGCAGTCTGTTACAAACATGGTTGTTTATGTTCTCCAGGATTTCAAGGCGATACATGCTCTGATTGTAAGTAGGTTGGAATGCTTTTCTTACAACAGTTTTATTACTATGACACTCGTCATAGTAATATATATTATAATTATGTGTTATAAATGCATAATATTAATACTTATATTATTGTATTAAATATATATTATTACTCTTTATGTTGTTAAATATATATATATATAAATGCAGTATGTAACAACAATTGGTATGGGTATAATTGTACAAACAAGTGCGGTTCATGCAACTCTTTTGGATGTAACAAAAGAACTGGAGAATGTATTAACGGATGTGCTGATAACTTGAAAATATTGTACGTGCCACCCTTGTGTCATATAGGTAATTCCGAATTTTTCCTGATTTAGAGTATACTATTGCGATTATATTTGTCAGACATTTGTATCATTCTGATAATAGTTTTTTGACAAACAAGTGTTTTATTGATTTTTAAGGCATAGATAAGCTCACAGAACCTGAAATTGTCTCTGTCACTTCAACAAGCATCCGAACTAAACTTCCTATAGTGTGGAAACAAGAATATGAAAAAATACAAATAACTTATTCGTTCACTATTATGGTAACACTTACCAATGTTTTTAAAATAGAAGTAAAAAAAACATGTAAAACTAAGTTTATCTTTGACAAGAATTTATCATTACCAAAACCTGTCTCAGTAATCTATTATTCAGGCCGTTGTTTGACGTGCTCGGAAGAAAAAAAGTGAAATAACACTTTCTAATGTAATTTTTCACAGGGAGAAAATAACTACACCTTTTCGCAATCGTGGAATAAACTGTTAAAAAATATGACACATTTGACAGGATATTTCACCAATTTGAATCCTGGTTCTGTTTATTCAGTCAAATGCAAATTGCTTGCAGTAAATGAAATAATTGAAAGCAAGTGGCAAAGTGTGGAAACTGATTGCGAACGTAAGTATCAATATTGTTTTTCTTGTGTATATGAATTCGTACACGCTTGAGCGTAAAACATTTTGCACTACTTTTGGCACTAAAAAAAAAGAATACAAAAAGAAGTTTCCAAATGATAAAGTTTTACTTGTATTATTTTATATTCAAATATCATCATAATCATACTATTTTTGTGACCTACGTTGTTATTTTCTAACCACATCATTATTTTGTTACTTATTCATATAAGAAATATTTTTCTTATTTTTTTTTAAATTTTTTATTTATACAAATAGGTATATATTTTTTACATAGTATATTGAGATGAATGTAAATACAAAAAATGTTTAAAGCAGTATGATAAAAATGAGATTTATTCTTGTTTAAAATCGCATGTATATAAGAGAAATTACAATACAAAAGAAATATGTAAATACAAGATTTGATACTAAATAATATCATACTACAAATTTTTATTATATCTCTTATATACATAGTCTCTTTTATACTAACTGGATGTTTTCTTGAACTGTCATCATGTAGCAATAAAAATCTTTACCGTATTGTCTACGGAAAACAGTATAATTATTGGATGGCAAAATACTTCAGATGTACGTACATAGTTTGCTTTGTATTCTAACATAACAGTATCTTTATTTAAAACGTAGTATGTATTGAATTAATAATACAGACATAATTTTTTTTTTTATACTAGCACTTATTTCCATGTCCAGCACATTGGTATTATGTAACTCTTCAAAATAAAAATACAGGCGAGATTATTTCTAATTCAACAGTTACCACTTTTCCCCATAAAGTGTCAGNTTTACCATCACATACTGTTTTCAACGTGATTGTGAGTCGTCCGCGACTTGCTCATATAACCATAAAACATAGCNTCANGTTCATCACTCATATTCGTACATTACGAAGCGGTAAGTTTNTGTCTTTATTCTGATNGTTGTAGTACAGTAAAAANTTTCACAAATNAAAACTTCATATATTACATAAGTACGTCTGTCTAATATTTTATAAATANCATTAGCTTCAACAAGAGTATTAGATATTCAACATTTTGCAAACTCGAGCACACAAGTCACTCTGAAATGGAACTCTCCAGATTATTCAAGCATAGTGCTATATGAAATAACATTAAAGGTAATTTTATGTAACTTGTAGTTATACGTGTTCAAACGTCAACATAAATGTA